>NW_026690013.1:0-22256 GCF_943734765.1 Anopheles ziemanni | reverse complement strand
CTTCTAAACACCATTTTGCATCGTCTCATTCTCTTTAAAGTCACTTTAAGCACCTTCTAAACACCATTTTGCATCGTCTCATTCTCTTTAAAGTGACTTTAAAGCACCTTCTAAACACCATTTTGCATCGTCTCATTCTCTTTAAAGTCACTTTAAGCACCTTCTAAACCTCATTTTGCATCGTCTCATTCTCTTTAAAGTCACTTTAAGCACCTTCTAAACACCATTTTGCATCGTCTCATTCTCTTTAAAGTCACCTTAAGCACCTTCTAAACACCATTTTGCATCGTCTCATTCTCTTTAAAGTCACCTTAAGCACCTTCTAAACACCATTTTGCATCGTCTCATTCTCTTTAAAGTCACTTTAAGCACCTTCTAAACCTCATTTTGCATCGTCTCATTCTCTTTAAAGTCACCTTAAGCACCTTCTAAACACCATTTTGCATCGTCTCATTCTCTTTAAAGTCACCTTAAGCACCTTCTAAACCTCATTTTGCATCGTCTCATTCTCTTTAAAGTCACCTTAAGCACCTTCTAAACACCATTTTGCATCGTCTCATTCTCTTTAAAGTTACCTTAAGCACCTTCTAAACCTCATTTTGCATCGTCTCATTCTCTTTAAAGTCACCTTAAGCACCTTCTAAACACCATTTTGCATCGTCTCATTCTCTTTAAAGTCACCTTAAGCACCTTCTAAACACCATTTTGCATCGTCTCATTCTCTTTAAAGTCACTTTAAGCACCTTCTAAACCTCATTTTGCATCGTCTCATTCTCTTTAAAGTCACTTTAAGCACCTTCTAAACCTCATTTTGCATCGTCTCATTCTCTTTAAAGTCACTTTAAGCACCTTCTAAACACCATTTTGCATCGTCTCATTCTCTTTAAAGTCACTTTAAGCACCTTCTAAACCTCATTTTGCATCGTCTCATTCTCTTTAAAGTCACCTTAAGCACCTTCTAAACACCATTTTGCATCGTCTCATTCTCTTTAAAGTCACCTTAAGCACCTTCTAAACACCATTTTGCATCGTCTCATTCTCTTTAAAGTCACCTTAAGCACCTTCTAAACACCATTTTGCATCGTCTCATTCTCTTTAAAGTCACTTTAAGCACCTTCTAAACCTCATTTTGCATCGTCTCATTCTCTTTAAAGTCACTTTAAGCACCTTCTAAACCTCATTTTGCATCGTCTCATTCTCTTTAAAGTCACCTTAAGCACCTTCTAAACACCATTTTGCATCGTCTCATTCTCTTTAAAGTCACCTTAAGCACCTTCTAAACCTCATTTTGCATCGTCTCATTCTCTTTAAAGTCACTTTAAGCACCTTCTAAACACCATTTTGCATCGTCTCATTCTCTTTAAAGTCACCTTAAGCACCTTCTAAACCTCATTTTGCATCGTCTCATTCTCTTTAAAGTCACTTTAAGCACCTTCTAAACACCATTTTGCATCGTCTCATTCTCTTTAAAGTCACCTTAAGCACCTTCTAAACACCATTTTGCATCGTCTCATTCTCTTTAAAGTCACCTTAAGCACCTTCTAAACCTCATTTTGCATCGTCTCATTCTCTTTAAAGTAACCTTAAGCACCTTCTAAACACCATTTTGCATCGTCTCATTCTCTTTAAAGTCACCTTAAGCACCTTCTAAACACCATTTTGCATCGTCTCATTCTCTTTAAAGTCACCTTAAGCACCTTCTAAACCTCATTTTGCATCGTCTCATTCTCTTTAAAGTCACCTTAAGCACCTTCTAAACACCATTTTGCATCGTCTCATTCTCTTTAAAGTCACTTTAAGCACCTTCTAAACCTCATTTTGCATCGTCTCATTCTCTTTAAAGTCACCTTAAGCACCTTCTAAACCTCATTTTGCATCGTCTCATTCTCTTTAAAGTCACCTTAAGCACCTTCTAAACCTCATTTTGCATCGTCTCATTCTCTTTAAAGTCACCTTAAGCACCTTCTAAACCTCATTTTGCATCGTCTCATTCTCTTTAAAGTCACTTTAAGCACCTTCTAAACCTCATTTTGCATCGTCTCATTCTCTTTAAAGTCACTTTAAGCACCTTCTAAACCTCATTTTGCATCGTCTCATTCTCTTTAAAGTCACTTTAAGCACCTTCTAAACACCATTTTGCATCGTCTCATTCTCTTTAAAGTCACTTTAAGCACCTTCTAAACCTCATTTTGCATCGTCTCATTCTCTTTAAAGTCACTTTAAGCACCTTCTAAACACCATTTTGCATCGTCTCATTCTCTTTAAAGTCACCTTAAGCACCTTCTAAACCTCATTTTGCATCGTCTCATTCTCTTTAAAGTCACCTTAAGCACCTTCTAAACACCATTTTGCATCGTCTCATTCTCTTTAAAGTAACCTTAAGCACCTTCTAAACACCATTTTGCATCGTCTCATTCTCTTTAAAGTCACCTTAAGCACCTTCTAAACCTCATTTTGCATCGTCTCATTCTCTTTAAAGTCACTTTAAGCACCTTCTAAACACCATTTTGCATCGTCTCATTCTCTTTAAAGTCACTTTAAGCACCTTCTAAACCTCATTTTGCATCGTCTCATTCTCTTTAAAGTCACCTTAAGCACCTTCTAAACCTCATTTTGCATCGTCTCATTCTCTTTAAAGTCACTTTAAGCACCTTCTAAACCTCATTTTGCATCGTCTCATTCTCTTTAAAGTCACCTTAAGCACCTTCTAAACACCATTTTGCATCGTCTCATTCTCTTTAAAGTCACCTTAAGCACCTTCTAAACCTCATTTTGCATCGTCTCATTCTCTTTAAAGTCACTTTAAGCACCTTCTAAACACCATTTTGCATCGTCTCATTCTCTTTAAAGTCACTTTAAGCACCTTCTAAACCTCATTTTGCATCGTCTCATTCTCTTTAAAGTCACCTTAAGCACCTTCTAAACCTCATTTTGCATCGTCTCATTCTCTTTAAAGTCACTTTAAGCACCTTCTAAACCTCATTTTGCATCGTCTCATTCTCTTTAAAGTCACCTTAAGCACCTTCTAAACCTCATTTTGCATCGTCTCATTCTCTTTAAAGTCACTTTAAGCACCTTCTAAACACCATTTTGCATCGTCTCATTCTCTTTAAAGTCACTTTAAGCACCTTCTAAACCTCATTTTGCATCGTCTCATTCTCTTTAAAGTCACTTTAAGCACCTTCTAAACACCATTTTGCATCGTCTCATTCTCTTTAAAGTCACCTTAAGCACCTTCTAAACCTCATTTTGCATCGTCTCATTCTCTTTAAAGTCACCTTAAGCACCTTCTAAACACCATTTTGCATCGTCTCATTCTCTTTAAAGTAACCTTAAGCACCTTCTAAACACCATTTTGCATCGTCTCATTCTCTTTAAAGTCACCTTAAGCACCTTCTAAACCTCATTTTGCATCGTCTCATTCTCTTTAAAGTCACTTTAAGCACCTTCTAAACACCATTTTGCATCGTCTCATTCTCTTTAAAGTCACTTTAAGCACCTTCTAAACCTCATTTTGCATCGTCTCATTCTCTTTAAAGTCACCTTAAGCACCTTCTAAACACCATTTTGCATCGTCTCATTCTCTTTAAAGTCACCTTAAGCACCTTCTAAACACCATTTTGCATCGTCTCATTCTCTTTAAAGTAACCTTAAGCACCTTCTAAACACCATTTTGCATCGTCTCATTCTCTTTAAAGTCACTTTAAGCACCTTCTAAACACCATTTTGCATCGTCTCATTCTCTTTAAAGTCACTTTAAGCACCTTCTAAACACCCTTTTGCATCGTCTCATTCTCTTTAAAGTCACTTTAAGCACCTTCTAAACCTCATTTTGCATCGTCTCATTCTCTTTAAAGTCACCTTAAGCACCTTCTAAACACCATTTTGCATCGTCTCATTCTCTTTAAAGTCACCTTAAGCACCTACTAAACACCATTTTGCATCGTCTCATTCGTCTCATTCTCTTTAAAGTCACTTTAAGCACCTTCTAAACCTCATTTTGCATCGTCTCATTCTCTTTAAAGTCACCTTAAGCACCTTCTAAACCTCATTTTGCATCGTCTCATTCTCTTTAAAGTCACTTTAAGCACCTTCTAAACACCATTTTGCATCGTCTCATTCTCTTTAAAGTCACCTTAAGCACCTTCTAAACACCATTTTGCATCGTCTCATTCTCTTTAAAGTCACCTTAAGCACCTTCTAAACACCATTTTGCATCGTCTCATTCTCTTTAAAGTCACTTTAAGCACCTTCTAAACCTCATTTTGCATCGTCTCATTCTCTTTAAAGTCACCTTAAGCACCTTCTAAACCTCATTTTGCATCGTCTCATTCTCTTTAAAGTCACTTTAAGCACCTACTAAACACCATTTTGCATCGTCTCATTCTCTTTAAAGTCACCTTAAGCACCTTCTAAACACCATTTTGCATCGTCTCATTCTCTTTAAAGTCACCTTAAGCACCTTCTAAACACCATTTTGCATCGTCTCATTCTCTTTAAAGTCACCTTAAGCACCTTCTAAACCTCATTTTGCATCGTCTCATTCTCTTTAAAGTCACTTTAAGCACCTTCTAAACCTCATTTTGCATCGTCTCATTCTCTTTAAAGTCACTTTAAGCACCTTCTAAACCTCATTTTGCATCGTCTCATTCTCTTTAAAGTCACTTTAAGCACCTTCTAAACCTCATTTTGCATCGTCTCATTCTCTTTAAAGTCACCTTAAGCACCTTCTAAACACCATTTTGCATCGTCTCATTCTCTTTAAAGTCACCTTAAGCACCTTCTAAACACCATTTTGCATCGTCTCATTCTCTTTAAAGTCACTTTAAGCACCTTCTAAACACCATTTTGCATCGTCTCATTCTCTTTAAAGTCACCTTAAGCACCTTCTAAACACCATTTTGCATCGTCTCATTCTCTTTAAAGTCACTTTAAGCACCTTCTAAACACCATTTTGCATCGTCTCATTCTCTTTAAAGTCACTTTAAGCACCTTCTAAACACCATTTTGCATCGTCTCATTCTCTTTAAAGTCACCTTAAGCACCTTCTAAACACCATTTTGCATCGTCTCATTCTCTTTAAAGTCACTTTAAGCACCTTCTAAACCTCATTTTGCATCGTCTCATTCTCTTTAAAGTCACTTTAAGCACCTTCTAAACACCATTTTGCATCGTCTCATTCTCTTTAAAGTCACTTTAAGCACCTTCTAAACACCATTTTGCATCGTCTCATTCTCTTTAAAGTCACCTTAAGCACCTTCTAAACACCATTTTGCATCGTCTCATTCTCTTTAAAGTCACCTTAAGCACCTTCTAAACACCATTTTGCATCGTCTCATTCTCTTTAAAGTAACCTTAAGCACCTTCTAAACACCATTTTGCATCGTCTCATTCTCTTTAAAGTCACTTTAAGCACCTTCTAAACCTCATTTTGCATCGTCTCATTCTCTTTAAAGTCACCTTAAGCACCTTCTAAACACCATTTTGCATCGTCTCATTCTCTTTAAAGTCACTTTAAGCACCTTCTAAACCTCATTTTGCATCGTCTCATTCTCTTTAAAGTCACTTTAAGCACCTTCTAAACACCATTTTGCATCGTCTCATTCTCTTTAAAGTCACTTTAAGCACCTTCTAAACACCATTTTGCATCGTCTCATTCTCTTTAAAGTCACCTTAAGCACCTTCTAAACACCATTTTGCATCGTCTCATTCTCTTTAAAGTCACTTTAAGCACCTTCTAAACCTCATTTTGCATCGTCTCATTCTCTTTAAAGTCACTTTAAGCACCTTCTAAACCTCATTTTGCATCGTCTCATTCTCTTTAAAGTCACTTTAAGCACCTTCTAAACCTCATTTTGCATCGTCTCATTCTCTTTAAAGTCACCTTAAGCACCTTCTAAACACCATTTTGCATCGTCTCATTCTCTTTAAAGTCACTTTAAGCACCTTCTAAACACCATTTTGCATCGTCTCATTCTCTTTAAAGTCACTTTAAGCACCTTCTAAACACCATTTTGCATCGTCTCATTCTCTTTAAAGTCACCTTAAGCACCTTCTAAACACCATTTTGCATCGTCTCATTCTCTTTAAAGTAACCTTAAGCACCTTCTAAACACCATTTTGCATCGTCTCATTCTCTTTAAAGTAACCTTAAGCACCTTCTAAACACCATTTTGCATCGTCTCATTCTCTTTAAAGTCACCTTAAGCACCTTCTAAACACCATTTTGCATCGTCTCATTCTCTTTAAAGTCACCTTAAGCACCTTCTAAACACCATTTTGCATCGTCTCATTCTCTTTAAAGTCACTTTAAGCACCTTCTAAACCTCATTTTGCATCGTCTCATTCTCTTTAAAGTCACCTTAAGCACCTTCTAAACACCATTTTGCATCGTCTCATTCTCTTTAAAGTCACTTTAAGCACCTTCTAAACCTCATTTTGCATCGTCTCATTCTCTTTAAAGTCACTTTAAGCACCTTCTAAACACCATTTTGCATCGTCTCATTCTCTTTAAAGTCACTTTAAGCACCTTCTAAACACCATTTTGCATCGTCTCATTCTCTTTAAAGTCACCTTAAGCACCTTCTAAACACCATTTTGCATCGTCTCATTCTCTTTAAAGTCACCTTAAGCACCTTCTAAACCTCATTTTGCATCGTCTCATTCTCTTTAAAGTCACTTTAAGCACCTTCTAAACACCATTTTGCATCGTCTCATTCTCTTTAAAGTCACCTTAAGCACCTTCTAAACACCATTTTGCATCGTCTCATTCTCTTTAAAGTCACCTTAAGCACCTTCTAAACACCATTTTGCATCGTCTCATTCTCTTTAAAGTCACCTTAAGCACCTTCTAAACCTCATTTTGCATCGTCTCATTCTCTTTAAAGTCACCTTAAGCACCTTCTAAACCTCATTTTGCATCGTCTCATTCTCTTTAAAGTCACTTTAAGCACCTTCTAAACACCATTTTGCATCGTCTCATTCTCTTTAAAGTCACTTTAAGCACCTTCTAAACCTCATTTTGCATCGTCTCATTCTCTTTAAAGTCACCTTAAGCACCTTCTAAACCTCATTTTGCATCGTCTCATTCTCTTTAAAGTCACCTTAAGCACCTTCTAAACACCATTTTGCATCGTCTCATTCTCTTTAAAGTCACCTTAAGCACCTTCTAAACACCATTTTGCATCGTCTCATTCTCTTTAAAGTCACCTTAAGCACCTTCTAAACCTCATTTTGCATCGTCTCATTCTCTTTAAAGTCACCTTAAGCACCTTCTAAACACCATTTTGCATCGTCTCATTCTCTTTAAAGTCACTTTAAGCACCTTCTAAACACCATTTTGCATCGTCTCATTCTCTTTAAAGTAACCTTAAGCACCTTCAAAACCTCATTTTGCATCGTCTCATTCTCTTTAAAGTCACCTTAAGCACCTTCTAAACACCATTTTGCATCGTCTCGTTCTCTTTAAAGTCACCTTAAGCACCTTCTAAACACCATTTTGCATCGTCTCATTCTCTTTAAAGTCACTTTAAGCACCTTCTAAACCTCATTTTGCATCGTCTCATTCTCTTTAAAGTCACTTTAAGCACCTTCTAAACCTCATTTTGCATCGTCTCATTCTCTTTAAAGTCACCTTAAGCACCTTCTAAACACCATTTTGCATCGTCTCATTCTCTTTAAAGTAACCTTAAGCACCTTCTAAACACCATTTTGCATCGTCTCATTCTCTTTAAAGTCACTTTAAGCACCTTCTAAACACCATTTTGCATCGTCTCATTCTCTTTAAAGTCACTTTAAGCACCTTCTAAACCTCATTTTGCATCGTCTCATTCTCTTTAAAGTCACTTTAAGCACCTTCTAAACACCATTTTGCATCGTCTCATTCTCTTTAAAGTCACTTTAAGCACCTTCTAAACCTCATTTTGCATCGTCTCATTCTCTTTAAAGTCACCTTAAGCACCTTCTAAACACCATTTTGCATCGTCTCATTCTCTTTAAAGTCACTTTAAGCACCTTCTAAACACCATTTTGCATCGTCTCATTCTCTTTAAAGTCACCTTAAGCACCTTCTAAACACCATTTTGCATCGTCTCATTCTCTTTAAAGTCACTTTAAGCACCTTCTAAACCTCATTTTGCATCGTCTCATTCTCTTTAAAGTCACTTTAAGCACCTTCTAAACACCATTTTGCATCGTCTCATTCTCTTTAAAGTCACTTTAAGCACCTTCTAAACACCATTTTGCATCGTCTCATTCTCTTTAAAGTCACTTTAAGCACCTTCTAAACCTCATTTTGCATCGTCTCATTCTCTTTAAAGTCACTTTAAGCACCTTCTAAACCTCATTTTGCATCGTCTCATTCTCTTTAAAGTCACTTTAAGCACCTTCTAAACCTCATTTTGCATCGTCTCATTCTCTTTAAAGTCACCTTAAGCACCTTCTAAACACCATTTTGCATCGTCTCATTCTCTTTAAAGTCACTTTAAGCACCTTCTAAACACCATTTTGCATCGTCTCATTCTCTTTAAAGTCACTTTAAGCACCTTCTAAACACCATTTTGCATCGTCTCATTCTCTTTAAAGTCACTTTACGCACCTTCTAAACACCATTTTGCATCGTATCATTCTCTTTAAAGTCACCTTAAGCACCTTCTAAACCTCATTTTGCATCGTCTCATTCTCTTTAAAGTCACTTTAAGCACCTTCTAAACACCATTTTGCATCGTCTCATTCTCTTTAAAGTCACTTTAAGCACCTTCTAAACCTCATTTTGCATCGTCTCATTCTCTTTAAAGTCACTTTAAGCACCTTCTAAACCTCATTTTGCATCGTCTCATTCTCTTTAAAGTCACTTTAAGCACCTTCTAAACACCATTTTGCATCGTCTCATTCTCTTTAAAGTCACTTTAAGCACCTTCTAAACCTCATTTTGCATCGTCTCATTCTCTTTAAAGTCACTTTAAGCACCTTCTAAACACCATTTTGCATCGTCTCATTCTCTTTAAAGTCACTTTAAGCACCTTCTAAACCTCATTTTGCATCGTCTCATTCTCTTTAAAGTCACCTTAAGCACCTTCTAAACACCATTTTGCATCGTCTCATTCTCTTTAAAGTCACTTTAAGCACCTTCTAAACCTCGTTTTGCATCGTCTCATTCTCTTTAAAGTCACCTTAAGCACCTTCTAAACACCATTTTGCATCGTCTCATTCTCTTTAAAGTCACCTTAAGCACCTTCTAAACACCATTTTGCATCGTCTCATTCTCTTTAAAGTCACCTTAAGCACCTTCTAAACACCATTTTGCATCGTCTCATTCTCTTTAAAGTCACTTTAAGCACCTTCTAAACCTCATTTTGCATCGTCTCATTCTCTTTAAAGTCACTTTAAGCACCTTCTAAACACCATTTTGCATCGTCTCATTCTCTTTAAAGTCACTTTAAGCACCTTCTAAACACCATTTTGCATCGTCTCATTCTCTTTAAAGTCACCTTAAGCACCTTCTAAACCTCATTTTGCATCGTCTCATTCTCTTTAAAGTCACTTTAAGCACCTTCTAAACCTCATTTTGCATCGTCTCATTCTCTTTAAAGTCACCTTAAGCACCTTCTAAACCTCATTTTGCATCGTCTCATTCTCTTTAAAGTCACCTTAAGCACCTTCTAAACACCATTTTGCATCGTCTCATTCTCTTTAAAGTCACTTTAAGCACCTTCTAAACACCATTTTGCATCGTCTCATTCTCTTTAAAGTCACTTTAAGCACCTTCTAAACACCATTTTGCATCGTCTCATTCTCTTTAAAGTCACTTTAAGCACCTTCTAAACACCATTTTGCATCGTCTCATTCTCTTTAAAGTCACCTTAAGCACCTTCTAAACCTCATTTTGCATCGTCTCATTCTCTTTAAAGTCACCTTAAGCACCTTCTAAACACCATTTTGCATCGTCTCATTCTCTTTAAAGTAACCCTAAGCACCTTCTAAACACCATTTTGCATCGTCTCATTCTCTTTAAAGTAACCTTAAGCACCTTCTAAACCTCATTTTGCATCGTCTCATTCTCTTTAAAGTCACTTTAAGCACCTTCTAAACACCATTTTGCATCGTCTCATTCTCTTTAAAGTCACCTTAAGCACCTTCTAAACCTCATTTTGCATCGTCTCATTCTCTTTAAAGTCACTTTAAGCACCTTCTAAACCTCATTTTGCATCGTCTCATTCTCTTTAAAGTCACCTTAAGCACCTTCTAAACACCATTTTGCATCGTCTCATTCTCTTTAAAGTCACTTTAAGCACCTTCTAAACACCATTTTGCATCGTCTCATTCTCTTTAAAGTCACCTTAAGCACCTTCTAAACACCATTTTGCATCGTCTCATTCTCTTTAAAGTCACTTTAAGCACCTTCTAAACCTCATTTTGCATCGTCTCATTCTCTTTAAAGTCACTTTAAGCACCTTCTAAACACCATTTTGCATCGTCTCATTCTCTTTAAAGTCACTTTAAGCACCTTCTAAACACCATTTTGCATCGTCTCATTCTCTTTAAAGTCACCTTAAGCACCTTCTAAACCTCATTTTGCATCGTCTCATTCTCTTTAAAGTCACTTTAAGCACCTTCTAAACCTCATTTTGCATCGTCTCATTCTCTTTAAAGTCACCTTAAGCACCTTCTAAACCTCATTTTGCATCGTCTCATTCTCTTTAAAGTCACCTTAAGCACCTTCTAAACACCATTTTGCATCGTCTCATTCTCTTTAAAGTCACTTTAAGCACCTTCTAAACACCATTTTGCATCGTCTCATTCTCTTTAAAGTCACTTTAAGCACCTTCTAAACACCATTTTGCATCGTCTCATTCTCTTTAAAGTCACTTTAAGCACCTTCTAAACACCATTTTGCATCGTCTCATTCTCTTTAAAGTCACCTTAAGCACCTTCTAAACCTCATTTTGCATCGTCTCATTCTCTTTAAAGTCACCTTAAGCACCTTCTAAACACCATTTTGCATCGTCTCATTCTCTTTAAAGTAACCCTAAGCACCTTCTAAACACCATTTTGCATCGTCTCATTCTCTTTAAAGTAACCTTAAGCACCTTCTAAACCTCATTTTGCATCGTCTCATTCTCTTTAAAGTCACTTTAAGCACCTTCTAAACACCATTTTGCATCGTCTCATTCTCTTTAAAGTCACCTTAAGCACCTTCTAAACCTCATTTTGCATCGTCTCATTCTCTTTAAAGTCACCTTAAGCACCTTCTAAACACCATTTTGCATCGTCTCATTCTCTTTAAAGTCACCTTAAGCACCTTCTAAACACCATTTTGCATCGTCTCATTCTCTTTAAAGTCACTTTAAGCACCTTCTAAACCTCATTTTGCATCGTCTCATTCTCTTTAAAGTCACTTTAAGCACCTTCTAAACCTCATTTTGCATCGTCTCATTCTCTTTAAAGTCACCTTAAGCACCTTCTAAACACCATTTTGCATCGTCTCATTCTCTTTAAAGTCACCTTAAGCACCTTCTAAACACCATTTTGCATCGTCTCATTCTCTTTAAAGTCACCTTAAGCACCTTCTAAACACCATTTTGCATCGTCTCATTCTCTTTAAAGTCACTTTAAGCACCTTCTAAACCTCATTTTGCATCGTCTCATTCTCTTTAAAGTCACTTTAAGCACCTTCTAAACACCCTTTTGCATCGTCTCATTCTCTTTAAAGTCACTTTAAGCACCTTCTAAACACCATTTTGCATCGTCTCATTCTCTTTAAAGTCACTTTAAGCACCTTCTAAACACCATTTTGCATCGTCTCATTCTCTTTAAAGTCACCTTAAGCACCTTCTAAACACCATTTTGCATCGTCTCATTCTCTTTAAAGTCACCTTAAGCACCTTCTAAACACCATTTTGCATCGTCTCATTCTCTTTAAAGTCACTTTAAGCACCTTCTAAACCTCATTTTGCATCGTCTCATTCTCTTTAAAGTCACCTTAAGCACCTTCTGAACCTCATTTTGCATCGTCTCATTCTCTTTAAAGTCACCTTAAGCACCTTCTAAACACCATTTTGCATCGTCTCATTCTCTTTAAAGTCACCTTAAGCACCTTCTAAACACCATTTTGCATCGTCTCATTCTCTTTAAAGTCACCTTAAGCACCTTCTAAACCTCATTTTGCATCGTCTCATTCTCTTTAAAGTCACCTTAAGCACCTTCTAAACACCATTTTGCATCGTCTCATTCTCTTTAAAGTCACTTTAAGCACCTTCTAAACACCATTTTGCATCGTCTCATTCTCTTTAAAGTCACTTTAAGCACCTTCTAAACCTCATTTTGCATCGTCTCATTCTCTTTAAAGTCACTTTAAGCACCTTCTAAACACCATTTTGCATCGTCTCATTCTCTTTAAAGTAACCCTAAGCACCTTCTAAACCTCATTTTGCATCGTCTCATTCTCTTTAAAGTCACTTTAAGCACCTTCTAAACACCATTTTGCATCGTCTCATTCTCTTTAAAGTCACCTTAAGCACCTTCTAAACACCATTTTGCATCGTCTCATTCTCTTTAAAGTAACCTTAAGCACCTTCTAAACCTCATTTTGCATCGTCTCATTCTCTTTAAAGTCACTTTAAGCACCTTCTAAACCTCATTTTGCATCGTCTCATTCTCTTTAAAGTCACCTTAAGCACCTTCTAAACCTCATTTTGCATCGTCTCATTCTCTTTAAAGTCACTTTAAGCACCTTCTAAACACCCTTTTGCATCGTCTCATTCTCTTTAAAGTCACCTTAAGCACCTTCTAAACCTCATTTTGCATCGTCTCATTCTCTTTAAAGTCACCTTAAGCACCTTCTAAACACCATTTTGCATCGTCTCATTCTCTTTAAAGTCACTTTAAGCACCTTCTAAACCTCATTTTGCATCGTCTCATTCTCTTTAAAGTCACCTTAAGCACCTTCTAAACACCATTTTGCATCGTCTCATTCTCTTTAAAGTAACCTTAAGCACCTTCTAAACACCATTTTGCATCGTCTCATTCTCTTTAAAGTCACTTTAAGCACCTTCTAAACACCATTTTGCATCGTCTCATTCTCTTTAAAGTCACTTTAAGCACCTTCTAAACCTCATTTTGCATCGTCTCATTCTCTTTAAAGTCACTTTAAGCACCTTCTAAACACCATTTTGCATCGTCTCATTCTCTTTAAAGTCACTTTAAGCACCTTCTAAACCTCATTTTGCATCGTCTCATTCTCTTTAAAGTCACCTTAAGCACCTTCTAAACACCATTTTGCATCGTCTCATTCTCTTTAAAGTCACCTTAAGCACCTTCTAAACACCATTTTGCATCGTCTCATTCTCTTTAAAGTCACCTTAAGCACCTTCTAAACACCATTTTGCATCGTCTCATTCTCTTTAAAGTCACCTTAAGCACCTTCTAAACACCATTTTGCATCGTCTCATTCTCTTTAAAGTCACTTTAAGCACCTTCTAAACCTAATTTTGCATCGTCTCATTCTCTTTAAAGTCACCTTAAGCACCTTCTAAACCTCATTTTGCATCGTCTCATTCTCTTTAAAGTCACTTTAAGCACCTTCTAAACCTCATTTTGCATCGTCTCATTCTCTTTAAAGTCACTTTAAGCACCTTCTAAACACCATTTTGCATCGTCTCATTCTCTTTAAAGTCACCTTAAGCACCTTCTAAACCTCATTTTGCATCGTCTCATTCTCTTTAAAGTCACCTTAAGCACCTTCTAAACACCATTTTTCATCGTCTCATTCTCTTTAAAGTCACTTTAAGCACCTTCTAAACACCATTTTGCATCGTCTCATTCTCTTTAAAGTCACCTTAAGCACCTTCTAAACACCATTTTGCATCGTCTCATTCTCTTTAAAGTCACTTTAAGCACCTTCTAAACCTCATTTTGCATCGTCTCATTCTCTTTAAAGTCACCTTAAGCACCTTCTAAACACCATTTTGCATCGTCTCATTCTCTTTAAAGTCACCTTAAGCACCTTCTAAACACCATTTTGCATCGTCTCATTCTCTTTAAAGTCACTTTAAGCACCTTCTAAACACCATTTTGCATCGTCTCATTCTCTTTAAAGTCACCTTAAGCACCTTCTAAACCTCATTTTGCATCGTCTCATTCTCTTTAAAGTCACCTTAAGCACCTTCTAAACACCATTTTTCATCGTCTCATTCTCTTTAAAGTCACTTTAAGCACCTTCTAAACACCATTTTGCATCGTCTCATTCTCTTTAAAGTCACCTTAAGCACCTTCTAAACACCATTTTGCATCGTCTCATTCTCTTTAAAGTCACTTTAAGCACCTTCTAAACCTCATTTTGCATCGTCTCATTCTCTTTAAAGTCACCTTAAGCACCTTCTAAACACCATTTTGCATCGTCTCATTCTCTTTAAAGTCACCTTAAGCACCTTCTAAACACCATTTTGCATCGTCTCATTCTCTTTAAAGTCACTTTAAGCACCTTCTAAACCTCATTTTGCATCGTCTCATTCTCTTTAAAGTCACTTTAAGCACCTTCTAAACACCATTTTGCATCGTCTCATTCTCTTTAAAGTCACTTTAAGCACCTTCTAAACCTCATTTTGCATCGTCTCATTCTCTTTAAAGTCACCTTAAGCACCTTCTAAACACCATTTTGCATCGTCTCATTCTCTTTAAAGTCACCTTAAGCACCTTCTAAACCTCATTTTGCATCGTCTCATTCTCTTTAAAGTCACCTTAAGCACCTTCTAAACACCATTTTGCATCGTCTCATTCTCTTTAAAGTCACTTTAAGCACCTTCTAAACCTCATTTTGCATCGTCTCATTCTCTTTAAAGTCACCTTAAGCACCTTCTAAACACCATTTTGCATCGTCTCATTCTCTTTAAAGTCACCTTAAGCACCTTCTAAACCTCATTTTGCATCGTCTCATTCTCTTTAAAGTCACCTTAAGCACCTTCTAAACACCATTTTGCATCGTCTCATTCTCTTTAAAGTCACCTTAAGCACCTTCTAAACCTCATTTTGCATCGTCTCATTCTCTTTAAAGTCACCTTAAGCACCTTCTAAACACCATTTTGCATCGTCTCATTCTCTTTAAAGTCACTTTAAGCACCTTCTAAACACCATTTTGCATCGTCTCATTCTCTTTAAAGTCACCTTAAGCACCTTCTAAACCTCATTTTGCATCGTCTCATTCTCTTTAAAGTCACCTTAAGCACCTTCTAAACACCATTTTGCATCGTCTCATTCTCTTTAAAGTCACTTTAAGCACCTTCTAAACACCATTTTGCATCGTCTCATTCTCTTTAAAGTCACCTTAAGCACCTTCTAAACCTCATTTTGCATCGTCTCATTCTCTTTAAAGTCACCTTAAGCACCTTCTAAACCTCATTTTGCATCGTCTCATTCTCTTTAAAGTCACTTTAAGCACCTTCTAAACACCATTTTGCATCGTCTCATTCTCTTTAAAGTCACCTTAAGCACCTTCTAAACCTCATTTTGCATCGTCTCATTCTCTTTAAAGTCACTTTAAGCACCTTCTAAACCTCATTTTGCATCGTCTCATTCTCTTTAAAGTCACTTTAAGCACCTTCTAAACACCATTTTGCATCGTCTCATTCTCTTTTAAGTCACCTTAAGCACCTTCTAAACCTCATTTTGCATCGTCTCATTCTCTTTAAAGTCACCTTAAGCACCTTCTAAACACCATTTTGCATCGTCTCATTCTCTTTAAAGTAACCTTAAGCACCTTCTAAACACCATTTTGCATCGTCTCATTCTCTTTAAAGTCACCTTAAGCACCTTCTATACCTCATTTTGCATCGTCTCATTCTCTTTAAAGTCACCTTAAGCACCTTCTAAACACCATTTTGCATCGTCTCATTCTCTTTAAAGTCACCTTAAGCACCTTCTAAACCTCATTTTGCATCGTCTCATTCTCTTTAAAGTCACTTTAAGCACCTTCTAAACCTCATTTTGCATCGTCTCATTCTCTTTAAAGTCACCTTAAGCACCTTCTAAACACCATTTTGCATCGTCTCATTCTCTTTAAAGTAACCTTAAGCACCTTCTAAACACCATTTTGCATCGTCTCATTCTCTTTAAAGTCACCTTAAGCACCTTCTAAACCTCATTTTGCATCGTCTCATTCTCTTTAAAGTCACCTTAAGCACCTTCTAAACACCATTTTGCATCGTCTCATTCTCTTTAAAGTCACTTTAAGCACCTTCTAAACACCATTTTGCATCGTCTCATTCTCTTTAAAGTCACCCTAAGCACCTTCTAAACCTCATTTTGCATCGTCTCATTCTCTTTAAAGTCACTTTAAGCACCTTCTAAACACCATTTTGCATCGTCTCATTCTCTTTAAAGTCACTTTAAGCACCTTCTAAACCTCATTTTGCATCGTCTCATTCTCTTTAAAGTCACCTTAAGCACCTTCTAAACCTCATTTTGCATCGTCTCATTCTCTTTAAAGTCACTTTAAGCACCTTCTAAACACCATTTTGCATCGTCTCATTCTCTTTAAAGTCACCTTAAGCACCTTCTAAACCTCATTTTGCATCGTCTCATTCTCTTTAAAGTCACCTTAAGCACCTTCTAAACACCATTTTGCATCGTCTCATTCTCTTTAAAGTCACCTTAAGCACCTTCTAAACACCATTTTGCATCGTCTCATTCTCTTTAAAGTCACCTTAAGCACCTTCTAAACCTCATTTTGCATCGTCTCATTCTCTTTAAAGTCACCTTAAGCACCTTCTAAACACCATTTTGCATCGTCTCATTCTCTTTAAAGTCACCTTAAGCACCTTCTAAACACCATTTTGCATCGTCTCATTCTCTTTAAAGTCACTTTAAGCACCTTCTAAACCTCATTTTGCATCGTCTCATTCTCTTTAAAGTCACTTTAAGCACCTTCTAAACACCATTTTGCATCGTCTCATTCTCTTTAAAGTCACTTTAAGCACCTTCTAAACCTCATTTTGCATCGTCTCATTCTCTTTAAAGTCACTTTAAGCACCTTCTAAACACCCTTTTGCATCGTCTCATTCTCTTTAAAGTCACTTTAAGCACCTTCTAAACCTCATTTTGCATCGTCTCATTCTCTTTAAAGTCACCTTAAGCACCTTCTAAACAACATTTGCATCGTCTCATTCTCTTTAAAGTCACCTTAAGCACCTTCTAAACACCATTTTGCATCGTCTCATTCTCTTTAAAGTCACTTTAAGCACCTTCTAAACCTCATTTTGCATCGTCTCATTCTCTTTAAAGTCACTTTAAGCACCTTCTAAACCTCATTTTGCATCGTCTCATTCTCTTTAAAGTCACCCTAAGCACCTTCTAAACACCATTTTGCATCGTCTCATTCTCTTTAAAGTCACTTTAAGCACCTTCTTAACCTCATTTTGCATCGTCTCATTCTCTTTAAAGTCACCTTAAGCACCTTCTAAACACCATTTTGCATCGTCTCATTCTCTTTAAAGTCACTTTAAGCACCTTCTAAACCTCATTTTGCATCGTCTCATTCTCTTTAAAGTCACCTTAAGCACCTTCTAAACACCATTTTGCATCGTCTCATTCTCTTTAAAGTCACCTTAAGCACCTTCTAAACCTCATTTTGCATCGTCTCATTCTCTTTAAAGTCACCTTAAGCACCTTCTAAACACCATTTTGCATCGTCTCATTCTCTTTAAAGTCACCTTAAGCACCTTCTAAACACCGTTTTGCATCGTCTCATTCTCTTTAAAGTCACCTTAAGCACCTTCTAAACCTCATTTTGCATCGTCTCATTCTCTTTAAAGTCACTTTAAGCACCTTCTAAACACCATTTTGCATCGTCTCATTCTCTTTAAAGTCACTTTAAGCACCTTCTAAACCTCATTTTGCATCGTCTCATTCTCTTTAAAGTCACCCTAAGCACCTTCTAAACACCATTTTGCATCGTCTCATTCTCTTTAAAGTCACTTTAAGCACCTTCTAAACCTCATTTTGCATCGTCTCATTCTCTTTAAAGTCACTTTAAGCACCTTCTAAACCTCATTTTGCATCGTCTCATTCTCTTTAAAGTCACTTTAAGCACCTTCTAAACCTCATTTTGCATCGTCTCATTCTCTTTAAAGTCACCCTTAGCACCTTCTAAACACCATTTTGCATCGTCTCATTCTCTTTAAAGTCACTTTAAGCACCTTCTAAACACCATTTTGCATCGTCTCATTCTCTTTAAAGTCACTTTAAGCACCTTCTAAACACCATTTTGCATCGTCTCATTCTCTTTAAAGTCACCTTAAGCACCTTCTAAACCTCATTTTGCATCGTCTCATTCTCTTTAAAGTCACTTTAAGCACCTTCTAAACACCATTTTGCATCGTCTCATTCTCTTTAAAGTAACCCTAAGCACCTTCTAAACACCATTTTGCATCGTCTCATTCTCTTTAAAGTAACCTTAAGCACCTTCTAAACCTCATTTTGCATCGTCTCATTCTCTTTAAAGTCACTTTAAGCACCTTCTAAACACCATTTTGCATCGTCTCATTCTCTTTAAAGTCACCTTAAGCACCTTCTAAACCTCATTTTGCATCGTCTCATTCTCTTTAAAGTCACCTTAAGCACCTTCTAAACCTCATTTTGCATCGTCTCATTCTCTTTAAAGTAACCTTAAGCACCTTCTAAACACCATTTTGCATCGTCTCATTCTCTTTAAAGTCACCTTAAGCACCTTCTAAACCTCATTTTGCATCGTCTCATTCTCTTTAAAGTCACCTTAAGCACCTTCTAAACACCATTTTGCATCGTCTCATTCTCTTTAAAGTCACTTTAAGCACCTTCTAAACACCATTTTGCATCGTCTCATTCTCTTTAAAGTCACTTTAAGCACCTTCTAAACACCATTTTGCATCGTCTCATTCTCTTTAAAGTCACCTTAAGCACCTTTTAAACCTCATTTTGCATCGTCTCATTCTCTTTAAAGTCACCTTAAGCACCTTCTAAACACCATTTTGCATCGTCTCATTCTCTTTAAAGTCACCTTAAGCACCTTCTAAACACCATTTTGCATCGTCTCATTCTCTTTAAAGTCACTTTAAGCACCTTCTAAACCTCATTTTGCATCGTCTCATTCTCTTTAAAGTCACTTTAAGCACCTTCTAAACCTCATTTTGCATCGTCTCATTCTCTTTAAAGTCACCTTAAGCACCTTCTAAACACCATTTTGCATCGTCTCATTCTCTTTAAAGTCACTTTAAGCACCTTCTAAACCTCATTTTGCATCGTCTCATTCTCTTTAAAGTCACTTTAAGCACCTTCTAAACACCATTTTGCATCGTCTCATTCTCTTTAAAGTCACTTTAAGCACCTTCTAAACACCATTTTGCATCGTCTCATTCTCTTTAAAGTAACCTTAAGCACCTTCTAAACACCATTTTGCATCGTCTCATTCTCTTTAAAGTAACCTTAAGCACCTTCTAAACACCATTTTGCATCGTCTCATTCTCTTTAAAGTCACCTTAAGCACCTTCTAAACACCATTTTGCATCGTCTCATTCTCTTTAAAGTCACTTTAAGCACCTTCTAAACCTCATTTTGCATCGTCTCATTCTCTTTAAAGTCACCTTAAGCACCTTCTAAACACCATTTTGCATCGTCTCATTCTCTTTAAAGTAACCCTAAGCACCTTCTAAACACCATTTTGCATCGTCTCATTCTCTTTAAAGTAACCTTAAGCACCTTCTAAACACCATTTTGCATCGTCTCATTCTCTTTAAAGTCACTTTAAGCACCTTCTAAACCTCATTTTGCATCGTCTCATTCTCTTTAAAGTCACCTTAAGCACCTTCTAAACACCATTTTGCATCGTCTCATTCTCTTTAAAGTCACCTTAAGCACCTTCTAAACACCATTTTGCATCGTCTCATTCTCTTTAAAGTAACCTTAAGCACCTTCTAAACCTCATTTTGCATCGTCTCATTCTCTTTAAAGTCACCTTAAGCACCTTCTAAACCTCATTTTGCATCGTCTCATTCTCTTTAAAGTCACCTTAAGCACCTTCTAAACACCATTTTGCATCGTCTCATTCTCTTTAAAGTCACTTTAAGCACCTTCTAAACCTCATTTTGCATCGTCTCATTCTCTTTAAAGTCACTTTAAGCACCTTCTAAACCTCATTTTGCATCGTCTCATTCTCTTTAAAGTCACCTTAAGCACCTTCTAAACCTCATTTTGCATCGTCTCATTCTCTTTAAAGTCACTTTAAGCACCTTCTAAACACCCTTTTGCATCGTCTCATTCTCTTTAAAGTCACTTTAAGCACCTTCTAAACCTCATTTTGCATCGTCTCATTCTCTTTAAAGTCACTTTAAGCACCTTCTAAACCTCATTTTGCATCGTCTCATTCTCTTTAAAGTCACCTTAAGCACCTTCTAAACACCATTTTGCATCGTCTCATTCTCTTTAAAGTCACCTTAAGCACCTTCTAAACACCATTTTGCATCGTCTCATTCTCTTTAAAGTCACCTTAAGCACCTTCTAAACACCATTTGCATCGTCTCATTCTCTTTAAAGTCACTTTAAGCACCTTCTAAACCTCATTTTGCATCGTCTCATTCTCTTTAAAGTCACTTTAAGCACCTTCTAAACACCATTTTGCATCGTCTCATTCTCTTTAAAGTCACTTTAAGCACCTTCTAAACCTCATTTTGCATCGTCTCATTCTCTTTAAAGTCACTTTAAGCACCTTCTAAACCTCATTTTGCATCGTCTCATTCTCTTTAAAGTCACCTTAAGCACCTTCTAAACACCATTTTGCATCGTCTCATTCTCTTTAAAGTCACTTTAAGCACCTTCTAAACCTCATTTTGCATCGTCTCATTCTCTTTAAAGTCACTTTAAGCACCTTCTAAACACCATTTTGCATCGTCTCATTCTCTTTAAAGTCACCTTAAGCACCTTCTAAACACCATTTTGCATCGTCTCATTCTCTTTAAAGTCACTTTAAGCACCTTCTAAACCTCATTTTGCATCGTCTCATTCTCTTTAAAGTCACCTTAAGCACCTTCTAAACCTCATTTTGCATCGTCTCATTCTCTTTAAAGTCACTTTAAGCACCTTCTAAACACCATTTTGCATCGTCTCATTCTCTTTAAAGTCACCTTAAGCACCTTCTAAACACCATTTTGCATCGTCTCATTCTCTTTAAAGTAACCCTAAGCACCTTCTAAACACCATTTTGCATCGTCTCATTCTCTTTAAAGTCACTTTAAGCACCTTCTAAACTCATTTTGCATCGTCTCATTCTCTTTAAAGTCACCTTAAGCACCTTCTAAACACCATTTTGCATCGTCTCATTCTCTTTAAAGTAACCTTAAGCACCTTCTAAACCTCATTTTGCATCGTCTCATTCTCTTTAAAGTCACTTTAAGCACCTTCTAAACACCATTTTGCATCGTCTCATTCTCTTTAAAGTCACTTTAAGCACCTTCTAAACACCATTTTGCATCGTCTCATTCTCTTTAAAGTCACCTTAAGCACCTTCTAAACACCATTTTTTGCATCGTCTCATTCTCTTTAAAGTCACCTTAAGCACCTTCTAAACCTCATTTTGCATCGTCTCATTCTCTTTAAAGTCACCCTAAGCACCTTCTAAACACCATTTTGCATCGTCTCATTCTCTTTAAAGTCACTTTAAGCACCTTCTAAACCTCATTTTGCATCGTCTCATTCTCTTTAAAGTCACCTTAAGCACCTTCTAAACCTCATTTTGCATCGTCTCATTCTCTTTAAAGTCACCTTAAGCACCTTCTAAACACCATTTTGCATCGTCTCATTCTCTTTAAAGTCACTTTAAGCACCTTCTAAACCTCATTTTGCATCGTCTCATTCTCTTTAAAGTCACCTTAAGCACCTTCTAAACCTCATTTTGCATCGTCTCATTCTCTTTAAAGTCACTTTAAGCACCTTCTAAACACCATTTTGCATCGTCTCATTCTCTTTAAAGTCACTTTAAGCACCTTCTAAACCTCATTTTGCATCGTCTCATTCTCTTTAAAGTCACCTTAAGCACCTTCTAAACACCATTTTGCATCGTCTCATTCTCTTTAAAGTCACTTTAAGCACCTTCTAAACCTCATTTTGCATCGTCTCATTCTCTTTAAAGTCACTTTAAGCACCTTCTAAACCTCATTTTGCATCGTCTCATTCTCTTTAAAGTCACCTTAAGCACCTTCTAAAGACCATTTTGCATCGTCTCATTCTCTTTAAAG
>NW_026690012.1:0-22494 GCF_943734765.1 Anopheles ziemanni | reverse complement strand
AAGCACCTTCTAAACACCATTTTGCATCGTCTCATTCTCTTTAAAGTCACTTTAAGCACCTTCTAAACACCATTTTGCATCGTCTCATTCTCTTTAAAATCACTTTAAGCACCTTCTAAACCTCATTTTGCATCGTCTCATTCTCTTTAAAGTCACTTTAAGCACCTTCTAAACACCATTTTGCATCGTCTCATTCTCTTTAAAGTCACTTTAAGCACCTTCTAAACACCATTTTGCATCGTCTCATTCTCTTTAAAGTCACTTTAAGCACCTTCTAAACACCATTTTGCATCGTCTCATTCTCTTTAAAGTCACTTTAAGCACCTTCTAAACCTCATTTTGCATCGTCTCATTCTCTTTAAAGTCACTTTAAGCACCTTCTAAACACCATTTTGCATCGTCTCATTCTCTTTAAAGTCACTTTAAGCACCTTCTAAACACCATTTTGCATCGTCTCATTCTCTTTAAAGTCACTTTAAGCACCTTCTAAACCTCATTTTGCATCGTCTCATTCTCTTTAAAGTCACTTTAAGCACCTTCTAAACACCATTTTGCATCGTCTCATTCTCTTTAAAGTCACCTTAAGCACCTTCTAAACACCATTTTGCATCGTCTCATTCTCTTTAAAGTCACTTTAAGCACCTTCTAAACCTCATTTTGCATCGTCTCATTCTCTTTAAAGTCACTTTAAGCACCTTCTAAACACCATTTTGCATCGTCTCATTCTCTTTAAAGTCACTTTAAGCACCTTCTAAACACCATTTTGCATCGTCTCATTCTCTTTAAAGTCACCTTAAGCACCTTCTAAACACCATTTTGCATCGTCTCATTCTCTTTAAAGTCACCTTAAGCACCTTCTAAACACCATTTTGCATCGTCTCATTCTCTTTAAAGTCACCTTAAGCACCTTCTAAACACCATTTTGCATCGTCTCATTCTCTTTAAAGTCAATTTAAGCACCTTCTAAACCTCATTTTGCATCGTCTCATTCTCTTTAAAGTCACCTTAAGCACCTTCTAAACACCATTTTGCATCGTCTCATTCTCTTTAAAGTCACTTTAAGCACCTTCTAAACCTCATTTTGCATCGTCTCATTCTCTTTAAAGTCACTTTAAGCACCTTCTAAACCTCATTTTGCATCGTCTCATTCTCTTTAAAGTCACTTTAAGCACCTTCTAAACACCATTTTGCATCGTCTCATTCTCTTTAAAGTCACTTTAAGCACCTTCTAAACCTCATTTTGCATCGTCTCATTCTCTTTAAAGTCACCTTAAGCACCTTCTAAACCTCATTTTGCATCGTCTCATTCTCTTTAAAGTCACTTTAAGCACCTTCTAAACCTCATTTTGCATCGTCTCATTCTCTTTAAAGTCACCTTAAGCACCTTCTAAACACCATTTTGCATCGTCTCATTCTCTTTAAAGTCACTTTAAGCACCTTCTAAACCTCATTTTGCATCGTCTCATTCTCTTTAAAGTCACTTTAAGCACCTTCTAAACACCATTTTGCATCGTCTCATTCTCTTTAAAGTCACTTTAAGCACCTTCTAAACCTCATTTTGCATCGTCTCATTCTCTTTAAAGTCACCTTAAGCACCTTCTAAACACCATTTTGCATCGTCTCATTCTCTTTAAAGTCAATTTAAGCACCTTCTAAACCTCATTTTGCATCGTCTCATTCTCTTTAAAGTCACCTTAAGCACCTTCTAAACACCATTTTGCATCGTCTCATTCTCTTTAAAGTCACTTGAAGCACCTTCTAAACACCATTTTGCATCGTCTCATTCTCATTAAAGTCACTTTAAGCACCTTCTAAACACCATTTTGCATCGTCTCATTCTCTTTAAAGTCACTTTAAGCACCTTCTTAACACCATTTTGCATCGTCTCATTCTCTTTAAAGTCAGTTTAAGCACCTTCTAAACCTCATTTTGCATCGTCTTATTCTCTTTAAAGTCACTTTAAGCACCATCTAAACACCATTTTGCATCGTCTCATTCTCTTTAAAGTCACTTTAAGCACCTTCTAAACACCATTTTGCATCGTCTTATTCTCTTTAAAGTCACTTTAAGCACCTTCTAAACCTCATTTTGTATCGTCTCATTCTCTTTAAAGTCACTTTAAGCACCTTCTAAACCTCATTTTGCATCGTCTCATTCTCTTTAAAGTCACCTTAAGCACCTTCTAAACACCATTTTGCATCGTCTCATTCTCTTTAAAGTCACTTTAAGCACCATCTAAACACCATTTTGCATCGTCTCATTCTCTTTAAAGTCACTTTAAGCACCTTCTAAACACCATTTTGCATCGTCTCATTCTCTTTAAAGTCAGTTTAAGCACCTTCTAAACCTCATTTTGCATCGTCTTATTCTCTTTAAAGTCACTTTAAGCACCATCTAAACACCATTTTGCATCGTCTCATTCTCTTTAAAGTCACTTTAAGCACCTTCTAAACACCATTTTGCATCGTCTCATTCTCTTTAAAGTCACTTTAAGCACCTTCTAAACCTCATTTTGTATCGTCTCATTCTCTTTAAAGTCACTTTAAGCACCTTCTAAATCTCATTTTGCATCGTCTCATTCTCTTTAAAGTCACCTTAAGCACCTTCTAAACACCATTTTGCATCGTCTCATTCTCTTTAAAGTCACTTTAAGCACCTTCTAAACACCATTTTGCATCGTCTCATTCTCTTTAAAGTCACCTTAAGCACCTTTCAAACACCATTTTGCATCGTCTCATTCTCTTTAAAGTCACTTTAAGCACCTTCTAAACACCATTTTGCATCGTCTCATTCTCTTTAAAGTCACCTTAAGCACCTTCTAAACACCATTTTGCATCGTCTCATTCTCTTTAAAGTCACTTTAAGCACCTTCTAAACCTCATTTTGCATCGTCTCATTCTCTTTAAAGTCACCTTAAGCACCTTCTAAACCTCATTTTGCATCGTCTCATTCTCTTTAAAGTCACTTTAAGCACCTTCTAAACCTCATTTTGCATCGTCTCATTCTCTTTAAAGTCACCTTAAGCACCTTCTAAACCTCATTTTGCATCGTCTCATTCTCTTTAAAGTCACTTTAAGCACCTTCTAAACCTCATTTTGCATCGTCTCATTCTCTTTAAAGTCACCTTAAGCACCTTCTAAAGACCATTTTGCATCGTCTCATTCTCTTTAAAGTCACTTTAAGCACCTTCTAAACACCATTTTGCATCGTCTCATTCTCTTTAAAGTCACTTTAAGCACCTTCAAAAGACCATTTTGCATCGTCTCATTCTCTTTAAAGTCACTTTAAGCACCTTCTTAACACCATTTTGCATCGTCTCATTCTCTTTAAAGTCACTTTAAGCACCTTCTAAACCTCATTTTGCATCGTCTCATTCTCTTTAAAGTCACTTTAAGCACCTTCTAAACACCATTTTGCATCGTCTCATTCTCTTTAAAGTCACTTTAAGCACCTTCTAAACCTCATTTTGCATCGTCTCATTCTCTTTAAAGTCACCTTAAGCACCTTCTAAACCTCATTTTGCATCGTCTCATTCTCTTTAAAGTCACTTTAAGCACCTTCTAAACCTCATTTTGCATCGTCTCATTCTCTTTAAAGTCACTTTAAGCACCTTCTAAACCTCATTTTGCATCGTCTCATTCTCTTTAAAGTCACTTTAAGCACCTTCTAAACACCATTTTGCATCGTCTCATTCTCTTTAAAGTCACTTTAAGCACCTTCTAAAGACCATTTTGCATCGTCTCATTCTCTTTAAAGTCACTTTAAGCACCTTCTAAACACCATTTTGCATCGTCTCATTCTCTTTTAAGTCACTTTAAGCACCTTCTAAACACCATTTTGCATCGTCTCATTCTCTTTAAAGTCACATTAAGCACCTTCTAAACCTCATTTTGCATCGTCTCATTCTCTCTAAAGTCACTTTAAGCACCTTCTAAACCTCATTTTGCATCGTCTCATTCTCTTTAAAGTCACTTTAAGCACCTTCTAAACCTCATTTTGCATCGTCTCATTCTCTTTAAAGTCACCTTAAGCACCTTCTAAACACCATTTTGCATCGTCTCATTCTCTTTAAAGTCACTTTAAGCACCTTCTAAACCTCATTTTGCATCGTCTCATTCTCTTTAAAGTCACCTTAAGCACCTTCTAAACCTCATTTTGCATCGTCTCATTCTCTTTAAAGTCACCTTAAGCACCTTCTAAACACCATTTTGCATCGTCTCATTCTCTTTAAAGTCACTTTAAGCACCTTCTAAACCTCATTTTGCATCGTCTCATTCTCTTTAAAGTCACCTTAAGCACCTTCTAAACACCATTTTGCATCGTCTCATTCTCTTTAAAGTCACTTTAAGCACATTGTAAACCTCATTTTGCATCGTCTCATTCTCTTTAAAGTCACTTTAAGCACCTTCTAAACCTCATTTTGCATCGTCTCATTCTCTTTAAAGTCACTTTAAGCACCTTCTAAACCTCATTTTGCATCGTCTCATTCTCTTTAAAGTCACTTTAAGCACCTTCTAAACACCATTTTGCATCGTCTCATTCTCTTTAAAGTCACTTTAAGCACCTTCTAAACCTCATTTTGCATCGTCTCATTCTCTTTAAAGTCACTTTAAGCACCTTCTAAACCTCATTTTGCATCGTCTCATTCTCTTTAAAGTCACCTTAAGCACCTTCTAAACACCATTTTGCATCGTCTCATTCTCTTTAAAGTCACCTTAAGCACCTTCTAAACCTCATTTTGCATCGTCTCATTCTCTTTAAAGTCACTTTAAGCACCTTCTAAACCTCATTTTGCATCGTCTCATTCTCTTTAAAGTCACCTTAAGCACCTTCTAAGCACCATTTTGCATCGTCTCATTCTCTTTAAAGTCACTTTAAGCACCTTCTAAACCTCATTTTGCATCGTCTCATTCTCTTTAAAGTCACTTTAAGCACCTTCTAAAGACCATTTTGCATCGTCTCATTCTCTTTAAAGTCACCTTAAGCACCTTCTAAACACCATTTTGCATCGTCTCATTCTCTTTAAAGTCACTTTAAGCACCTTCTAAACCTCATTTTGCATCGTCTCATTCTCTTTAAAGTCACCTTAAGCACCTTCTAAACACCATTTTGCATCGTCTCATTCTCTTTAAAGTCACTTTAAGCACCTTCTAAACCTCATTTTGCATCGTCTCATTCTCTTTAAAGTCACTTTAAGCACCTTCTAAACCTCATTTTGCATCGTCTCATTCTCTTTAGAGTCACCTTAAGCACCTTCTAAACCTCATTTTGCATCGTCTCATTCTCTTTAAAGTCACTTTAAGCACCTTCTAAACCTCATTTTGCATCGTCTCATTCTCTTTAAAGTCACCTTAAGCACCTTCTAAAGACCATTTTGCATCGTCTCATTCTCTTTAAAGTCACCTTAAGCACCTTTCAAACCTCATTTTGCATCGTCTCATTCTCTTTAAAGTCACTTTAAGCACCTTCTAAACCTCATTTTGCATCGTCTCATTCTCTTTAAAGTCACCTTAAGCACCTTCTAAACCTCATTTTGCATCGTCTCATTCTCTTTAAAGTCACTTTAAGCACCTTCTAAACCTCATTTTGCATCGTCTCATTCTCTTTAAAGTCACTTTAAGCACCTTCTAAACCTCATTTTGCATCGTCTCATTCTCTTTAAAGTCACTTTAAGCACCTTCTAAACCTCATTTTGCATCGTCTCATTCTCTTTAAAGTCACTTTAAGCACCTTCTAAACACTATTTTGCATCGTCTCATTCTCTTTAAAGTCACTTTAAGCACCTTCTAAACACCATTTTGCATCGTCTCATTCTCTTTAAAGTCACTTTAAGCACCTTCTAAACCTCATTTTGCATCGTCTCATTCTCTTTAAAGTCACCTTAAGCACCTTCTAAACACCATTTTGCATCGTCTCATTCTCTTTAAAGTCACCTTAAGCACCTTCTAAACCTCATTTTGCATCGTCTCATTCTCTTTAAAGTCACTTTAAGCACCTTCTAAAGACCATTTTGCATCGTCTCATTCTCTTTTAAGTCACTTTAAGCACCTTCTAAACACCATTTTGCATCGTCTCATTCTCTTTAAAGTCACTTTAAGCACCTTCTAAACCTCATTTTGCATCGTCTCATTCTCTTTAAAGTCACTTTAAGCACCTTCTAAACACCATTTTGCATCGTCTCATTCTCTTTAAAGTCACTTTAAGCACCTTCTAAACCTCATTTTGCATCGTCTCATTCTCTTTAAAGTCACTTTAAGCACCTTCTAAACACTATTTTGCATCGTCTCATTCTCTTTAAAGTCACTTTAAGCACCTTCTAAACACCATTTTGCATCGTCTCATTCTCTTTAAAGTCACTTTAAGCACCTTCTAAACCTCATTTTGCATCGTCTCATTCTCTTTAAAGTCACCTTAAGCACCTTCTAAACACCATTTTGCATCGTCTCATTCTCTTTAAAGTCACTTTAAGCACCTTCTAAACCTCATTTTGCATCGTCTCATTCTCTTTAAAGTCACCTTAAGCACCTTCTAAACACCATTTTGCATCGTCTCATTCTCTTTAAAGTCACTTTAAGCACCTTCTAAACCTCATTTTGCATCGTCTCATTCTCTTTAAAGTCACTTTAAGCACCTTCTAAACCTCATTTTGCATCGTCTCATTCTCTTTAAAGTCACCTTAAGCACCTTCTAAACACCATTTTGCATCGTCTCATTCTCTTTAAAGTCACTTTAAGCACCTTCTAAACACCATTTTGCATCGTCTCATTCTCTTTAAAGTCACTTTAAGCACCTTCTAAACACCATTTTGCATCGTCTCATTCTCTTTAAAGTCACTTTAAGCACCTTCTAAACCTCATTTTGCATCGTCTCATTCTCTTTAAAGTCACCTTAAGCACCTTCTAAACACCATTTTGCATCGTCTCATTCTCTTTAAAGTCACCTTAAGCACCTTCTAAACACCATTTTGCATCGTCTCATTCTCTTTAAAGTCACCTTAAGCACCTTCTAAACACCATTTTGCATCGTCTCATTCTCTTTAAAGTCACTTTAAGCACCTTCTAAACCTCATTTTGCATCGTCTCATTCTCTTTAAAGTCACTTTAAGCACCTTCTAAACCTCATTTTGCATCGTCTCATTCTCTTTAAAGTCACCTTAAGCACCTTTCAAACCTCATTTTGCATCGTCTCATTCTCTTTAAAGTCACTTTAAGCACCTTCTAAACACCATTTTGCATCGTCTCATTCTCTTTAAAGTCACCTTAAGCACCTTCTAAAGACCATTTTGCATCGTCTCATTCTCTTTAAAGTCACTTTAAGCACCTTCTAAACCTCATTTTGCATCGTCTCATTCTCTTTAAAGTCACTTTAAGCACCTTCTAAACCTCATTTTGCATCGTCTCATTCTCTTTAAAGTCACCTTAAGCACCTTCTAAACACCATTTTGCATCGTCTCATTCTCTTTAAAGTCACTTTAAGCACCTTCTAAACCTCATTTTGCATCGTCTCATTCTCTTTAAAGTCACTTTAAGCACCTTCTAAACACCATTTTGCATCGTCTCATTCTCTTTAAAGTCACTTTAAGCACCTTCTAAACACCATTTTGCATCGTCTCATTCTCTTTTAAGTCACCTTAAGCACCTTCTAAACACCATTTTGCATCGTCTCATTCTCTTTAAAGTCACCTTAAGCACCTTCTAAACACCATTTTGCATCGTCTCATTCTCTTTAAAGTCACTTTAAGCACCTTCTAAACACCATTTTGCATCGTCTCATTCTCTTTAAAGTCACTTTAAGCACCTTCTAAACACCATTTTGCATCGTCTCATTCTCTTTAAAGTCACCTTAAGCACCTTCTAAACACCATTTTGCATCGTCTCATTCTCTTTAAAGTCACTTTAAGCACCTTCTAAACCTCATTTTGCATCGTCTCATTCTCTTTAAAGTCACCTTAAGCACCTTCTAGACACCATTTTGCATCGTCTCATTCTCTTTAAAGTCACTTTAAGCACCTTCTAAACACCATTTTGCATCGTCTCATTCTCTTTAAAGTCACCTTAAGCACCTTCTAAACCTCATTTTGCATCGTCTCATTCTCTTTAAAGTCACTTTAAGCACCTTCTAAACACCATTTTGCATCGTCTCATTCTCTTTAAAGTCACTTTAAGCACCTTCTAAACACCATTTTGCATCGTCTCATTCTCTTTAAAGTCACCTTAAGCACCTTCTAAACACCATTTTGCATCGTCTCATTCTCTTTAAAGTCACTTTAAGCACCTTCTAAACCTCATTTTGCATCGTCTCATTCTCTTTAAAGTCACCTTAAGCACCTTCTAAACACCATTTTGCATCGTCTCATTCTCTTTAAAGTCACTTTAAGCACCTTCTAAAGACCATTTTGCATCGTCTCATTCTCTTTAAAGTCACTTTAAGCACCTTCTAAACCTCATTTTGCATCGTCTCATTCTCTTTAAAGTCACTTTAAGCACCTTCTAAACACCATTTTGCATCGTCTCATTCTCTTTAAAGTCACTTTAAGCACCTTCTAAACCTCATTTTGCATCGTCTCATTCTCTTTAAAGTCACCTTAAGCACCTTCTAAACACCATTTTGCATCGTCTCATTCTCTTTAAAGTCACTTTAAGCACCTTCTAAACCTCATTTTGCATCGTCTCATTCTCTTTAAAGTCACCTTAAGCACCTTCTAAACACCATTTTGCATCGTCTCATTCTCTTTAAAGTCACTTTAAGCACCTTCTAAACCTCATTTTGCATCGTCTCATTCTCTTTAAAGTCACTTTAAGCACCTTCTAAACCTCATTTTGCATCGTCTCATTCTCTTAAAGTCACTTTAAGCACCTTCTAAACCTCATTTTGCATCGTCTCATTCTCTTTAAAGTCACCTTAAGCACCTTCTAAAGACCATTTTGCATCGTCTCATTCTCTTTAAAGTCACCTTAAGCACCTTCTAAACACCATTTTGCATCGTCTCATTCTCTTTAAAGTCACCTTAAGCACCTTCTAAACCTCATTTTGCATCGTCTCATTCTCTTTAAAGTCACTTTAAGCACCTTCTAAACCTCATTTTGCATCGTCTCATTCTCTTTAAAGTCACCTTAAGCACCTTCTAAACACCATTTTGCATCGTCTCATTCTCTTTAAAGTCACTTTAAGCACCTTCTACACCTCATTTTGCATCGTCTCATTCTCTTTAAAGTCACTTTAAGCACCTTCTAAACACCATTTTGCATCGTCTCATTCTCTTTAAAGTCACTTTAAGCACCTTCTAAACCTCATTTTGCATCGTCTCATTCTCTTTAAAGTCACTTTAAGCACCTTCTAACCTCATTTTGCATCGTCTCATTCTCTTTAAAGTCACCTTAAGCACCTTCTAAACACCATTTTGCATCGTCTCATTCTCTTTAAAGTCACCTTAAGCACCTTCTAAACACCATTTTGCATCGTCTCATTCTCTTTAAAGTCACTTTAAGCACCTTCTAAACACCATTTTGCATCGTCTCATTCTCTTTAAAGTCACCTTAAGCACCTTCTAAACCTCATTTTGCATCGTCTCATTCTCTTTAAAGTCACCTTAAGCACCTTTCAAACCTCATTTTGCATCGTCTCATTCTCTTTAAAGTCACTTTAAGCACCTTCTAAACCTCATTTTGCATCGTCTCATTCTCTTTAAAGTCACCTTAAGCACCTTCTAAACCTCATTTTGCATCGTCTCATTCTCTTTAAAGTCACTTTAAGCACCTTCTAAACACCATTTTGCATCGTCTCATTCTCTTTAAAGTCACTTTAAGCACCTTCTAAACACCATTTTGCATCGTCTCATTCTCTTTAAAGTCACCTTAAGCACCTTCTAAACACCATTTTGCATCGTCTCATTCTCTTTAAAGTCACTTTAAGCACCTTCTAAACCTCATTTTGCATCGTCTCATTCTCTTTAAAGTCACCTTAAGCACCTTCTAAACACCATTTTGCATCGTCTCATTCTCTTTAAAGTCACTTTAAGCACCTTCTAAAGACCATTTTGCATCGTCTCATTCTCTTTAAAGTCACTTTAAGCACCTTCTAAACACCATTTTGCATCGTCTCATTCTCTTTAAAGTCACTTTAAGCACCTTCTAAACACCATTTTGCATCGTCTCATTCTCTTTAAAGTCACTTAAGCACCTTCTAAACCTCATTTTGCATCGTCTCATTCTCTTTAAAGTCACTTTAAGCACCTTCTAAACCTCATTTTGCATCGTCTCATTCTCTTTAAAGTCACCTTAAGCACCTTCTAAACCTCATTTTGCATCGTCTCATTCTCTTTAAAGTCACCTTAAGCACCTTCTAAACACCATTTTGCATCGTCTCATTCTCTTTAAAGTCACCTTAAGCACCTTCTAAAGACCATTTTGCATCGTCTCATTCTCTTTAAAGTCACTTTAAGCACCTTCTAAACCTCATTTTGCATCGTCTCATTCTCTTAAAGTGACTTTAAGCACCTTCTAAACACCATTTTGCATCGTCTCATTCTCTTTAAAGTCACTTTAAGCACCTTCTAAACACCATTTTGCATCGTCTCATTCTCTTTAAAGTCACTTTAAGCACCTTCTAAACCTCATTTTGCATCGTCTCATTCTCTTTAAAGTCACCTTAAGCACCTTCTAAACACCATTTGCATCGTCTCATTCTCTTTAAAGTCACTTTAAGCACCTTCTAAACCTCATTTTGCATCGTCTCATTCTCTTTAAAGTCACCTTAAGCACCTTCTAAACACCATTTTGCATCGTCTCATCTCTTTAAAGTCACTTTAAGCACCTTCTAAACCTCATTTTGCATCGTCTCATTCTCTTTAAAGTCACTTTAAGCACCTTCTAAACCTCATTTTGCATCGTCTCATTCTCTTTAAAGTCACTTTAAGCACCTTCTAAACCTCATTTTGCATCGTCTCATTCTCTTTAAAGTCACTTTAAGCACCTTCTAAACCTCATTTTGCATCGTCTCATTCTCTTTAAAGTCACCTTAAGCACCTTCTAAACACCATTTTGCATCGTCTCATTCTCTTTAAAGTCACCTTAAGCACCTTCTAAACCTCATTTTGCATCGTCTCATTCTCTTAAAGTCACTTTAAGCACCTTCTAAACCTCATTTTGCATCGTCTCATTCTCTTTAAAGTCACCTTAAGCACCTTCTAAACACCATTTTGCATCGTCTCATTCTCTTTAAAGTCACTTTAAGCACCTTCTAAACCTCATTTTGCATCGTCTCATTCTCTTTAAAGTCACTTTAAGCACCTTCTAAACACCATTTTGCATCGTCTCATTCTCTTTAAAGTCACTTTAAGCACCTTCTAAACCTCATTTTGCATCGTCTCATTCTCTTTAAAGTCACTTTAAGCACCTTCTAAACCTCATTTTGCATCGTCTCATTCTCTTTAAAGTCACCTTAAGCACCTTCTAAACCTCATTTTGCATCGTCTCATTCTCTTTAAAGTCACCTTAAGCACCTTCTAAACACCATTTTGCATCGTCTCATTCTCTTTAAAGTCACTTTAAGCACCTTCTAAACACCATTTTGCATCGTCTCATTCTCTTTAAAGTCAGTTTAAGCACCTTCTAAACCTCATTTTGCATCGTCTTATTCTCTTTAAAGTCACTTTAAGCACCATCTAAACACCATTTTGCATCGTCTCATTCTCTTAAAGTCACTTTAAGCACCTTCTAAACACCATTTTGCATCGTCTCATTCTCTTTAAAGTCACTTTAAGCACCTTCTAAACCTCATTTTGCATCGTCTCATTCTCTTTAAAGTCACCTTAAGCACCTTCTAAACCTCATTTTGCATCGTCTCATTCTCTTTAAAGTCACCTTAAGCACCTTCTAAACACCATTTTGCATCGTCTCATTCTCTTTAAAGTCACTTTAAGCACCTTCTAAACACCATTTTGCATCGTCTCATTCTCTTTAAAGTCACTTTAAGCACCTTCTAAACCTCATTTTGCATCGTCTCATTCTCTTTAAAGTCACCTTAAGCACCTTCTAAACCTCATTTTGCATCGTCCTCATTCTCTTTAAAGTCACCTTAAGCACCTTCTAAACACCATTTTGCATCGTCTCATTCTCTTTAAAGTCACTTTAAGCACCTTCTAAACACCATTTTGCATCGTCTCATTCTCTTTAAAGTCACCTTAAGCACCTTCTAAACCTCATTTTGCATCGTCTCATTCTCTTTAAAGTCACCTTAAGCACCTTTCAAACCTCATTTTGCATCGTCTCATTCTCTTTAAAGTCACTTTAAGCACCTTCTAAACCTCATTTTGCATCGTCTCATTCTCTTTAAAGTCACTTTAAGCACCTTCTAAACACCATTTTGCATCGTCTCATTCTCTTTAAAGTCACTTTAAGCACCTTCTAAACACCATTTTGCATCGTCTCATTCTCTTTAAAGTCACTTTAAGCACCTTCTTAACACCATTTTGCATCGTCTCATTCTCTTTAAAGTCACCTTAAGCACCTTCTTAACCTCATTTTGCATCGTCTCATTCTCTTTAAAGTCACCTTAAGCACCTTCTAAACCTCATTTTGCATCGTCTCATTCTCTTTAAAGTCACTTTAAGCACCTTCTAAACCTCATTTTGCATCGTCTCATTCTCTTTAAAGTCACCTTAAGCACCTTCTAAAGACCATTTTGCATCGTCTCATTCTCTTTAAAGTCACTTTAAGCACCTTCTAAACACCATTTTGCATCGTCTCATTCTCTTTAAAGTCACTTTAAGCACCTTCTAAACCTCATTTTGCATCGTCTCATTCTCTTTAAAGTCACTTTAAGCACCTTCTAAACCTCATTTTGCATCGTCTCATTCTCTTTAAAGTCACCTTAAGCACCTTCTAAAGACCATTTTGCATCGTCTCATTCTCTTTAAAGTCACTTTAAGCACCTTCTAAACACCATTTTGCATCGTCTCATTCTCTTTAAAGTCACTTTAAGCACCTTCTAAACCTCATTTTGCATCGTCTCATTCTCTTTAAAGTCACTTTAAGCACCTTCTAAACCTCATTTTGCATCGTCTCATTCTCTTTAAAGTCACCTTAAGCACCTTCTAAACCTCATTTTGCATCGTCTCATTCTCTTTAAAGTCACCTTAAGCACCTTCTAAACACCATTTTGCATCGTCTCATTCTCTTTAAAGTCACTTTAAGCACCTTCTAAACCTCATTTTGCATCGTCTCATTCTCTTTAAAGTCACCTTAAGCACCTTCTAAACACCATTTTGCATCGTCTCATTCTCTTTAAAGTCACTTTAAGCACATTGTAAACCTCATTTTGCATCGTCTCATTCTCTTTAAAGTCACTTTAAGCACCTTCTAAACCTCATTTTGCATCGTCTCATTCTCTTTAAAGTCACATTAAGCACCTTCTAAACCTCATTTTGCATCGTCTCATTCTCTCTAAAGTCACTTTAAGCACCTTCTAAACCTCATTTTGCATCGTCTCATTCTCTTTAAAGTCACTTTAAGCACCTTCTAAACCTCATTTTGCATCGTCTCATTCTCTTTAAAGTCACTTTAAGCACCTTCTAAACACCATTTTGCATCGTCTCATTCTCTTTAAAGTCACTTTAAGCACCTTCTAAACCTCATTTTGCATCGTCTCATTCTCTTTAAAGTCACCTTAAGCACCTTCTAAACCTCATTTTGCATCGTCTCATTCTCTTTAAAGTCACCTTAAGCACCTTCTAAACCTCATTTTGCATCGTCTCATTCTCTTTAAAGTCACCTTAAGCACCTTCTAAACACCATTTTGCATCGTCTCATTCTCTTTAAAGTCACTTAAGCACCTTCTAAACCTCATTTTGCATCGTCTCATTCTCTTTAAAGTCACCTTAAGCACCTTCTAAACACCATTTTGCATCGTCTCATTCTCTTTAAAGTCACTTTAAGCACATTGTAAACCTCATTTTGCATCGTCTCATTCTCTTTAAAGTCACTTTAAGCACCTTCTAAACCTCATTTTGCATCGTCTCATTCTCTCTAAAGTCACTTTAAGCACCTTCTAAACCTCATTTTGCATCGTCTCATTCTCTTTAAAGTCACTTTAAGCACCTTCTAAACCTCATTTTGCATCGTCTCATTCTCTTTAAAGTCACCTTAAGCACCTTCTAAACACCATTTTGCATCGTCTCATTCTCTTTAAAGTCACTTTAAGCACCTTCTAAACCTCATTTTGCATCGTCTCATTCTCTTTAAAGTCACCTTAAGCACCTTCTAAACCTCATTTTGCATCGTCTCATTCTCTTTAAAGTCACCTTAAGCACCTTCTAAACACCATTTTGCATCGTCTCATTCTCTTTAAAGTCACTTTAAGCACCTTCTAAACCTCATTTTGCATCGTCTCATTCTCTTTAAAGTCACCTTAAGCACCTTCTAAACACCATTTTGCATCGTCTCATTCTCTTTAAAGTCACTTTAAGCACATTGTAAACCTCATTTTGCATCGTCTCATTCTCTTTAAAGTCACTTTAAGCACCTTCTAAACCTCATTTTGCATCGTCTCATTCTCTTTAAAGTCACATTAAGCACCTTCTAAACCTCATTTTGCATCGTCTCATTCTCTCTAAAGTCACTTTAAGCACCTTCTAAACCTCATTTTGCATCGTCTCATTCTCTTTAAAGTCACTTTAAGCACCTTCTAAACCTCATTTTGCATCGTCTCATTCTCTTTAAAGTCACTTTAAGCACCTTCTAAACACCATTTTGCATCGTCTCATTCTCTTTAAAAGTCACTTTAAGCACCTTCTAAACCTCATTTTGCATCGTCTCATTCTCTTTAAAGTCACCTTAAGCACCTTCTAAACCTCATTTTGCATCGTCTCATTCTCTTAAAGTCACCTTAAGCACCTTCTAAACACCATTTTTGCATCGTCTCATTCTCTTTAAAGTCACTTAAGCACCTTCTAAACCTCATTTTGCATCGTCTCATTCTCTTTAAAGTCACCTTAAGCACCTTCTCAACACCATTTTGCATCGTCTCATTCTCTTTAAAGTCACTTTAAGCACATTTAAACCTCATTTTGCATCGTCTCATTCTCTTTAAAGTCACTTTAAGCACCTTCTAAACCTCATTTTGCATCGTCTCATTCTCTTTAAAGTCACTTTAAGCACCTTCTAAACCTCATTTTGCATCGTCTCATTCTCTTTAAAGTCACTTTAAGCACCTTCTAAACCTCATTTTGCATCGTCCTCATTCTCTTTAAAGTCACTTTAAGCACCTTCTAAACCTCATTTTGCATCGTCTCATTCTCTTTAAAGTCACTTTAAGCACCTTCTAAACACCATTTTGCATCGTCTCATTCTCTTTAAAGTCACTTTAAGCACCTTCTAAACCTCATTTTGCATCGTCTCATTCTCTTTAAAGTCACCTTAAGCACCTTCTAAAACCATTTTGCATCGTCTCATTCTCTTTAAAGTCACTTTAAGCACCTTCTAAACCTCATTTTGCATCGTCTCATTCTCTTTAAAGTCACTTTAAGCACCTTCTAAACCTCATTTTGCATCGTCTCATTCTCTTTAAAGTCACTTTAAGCACCTTCTAAACCTCATTTTGCATCGTCTCATTCTCTTTAAAGTCACTTTAAGCACCTTCTAAACACCATTTTGCATCGTCTCATTCTCTTTAAAGTCACTTTAAGCACCTTCTAAACACCATTTTGCATCGTCTCATTCTCTTTAAAGTCACTTTAAGCACCTTCTAAACACCATTTTGCATCGTCTCATTCTCTTTAAAGTCACTTTAAAGCACCTTCTAAACCTCATTTTGCATCGTCTCATTCTCTTTAAAGTCACTTTAAGCACCTTCTAAACACCATTTTGCATCGTCTCATTCTCTTTAAAGTCACCTTAAGCACCTTCTAAACACCATTTTGCATCGTCTCATTCTCTTTAAAGTCACTTTAAGCACCTTCTAAACTCATTTTGCATCGTCTCATTCTCTTTAAAGTCACTTTAAGCACCTTCTAAACACCATTTTGCATCGTCTCATTCTCTTTAAAGTCACTTTAAGCACCTTCTAAACACCATTTTGCATCGTCTCATTCTCTTTAAAGTCACCTTAAGCACCTTCTAAACCTCATTTTGCATCGTCTCATTCTCTTTAAAGTCACTTTAAGCACCTTCTAAACCTCATTTTGCATCGTCTCATTCTCTTTAAAGTCACCTTAAGCACCTTCTAAACCTCATTTTGCATCGTCTCATTCTCTTTAAAGTCACTTTAAGCACCTTCTAAACCTCATTTTGCATCGTCTCATTCTCTTTAAAGTCACTTTAAGCACCTTCTAAACCTCATTTTGCATCGTCTCATTCTCTTTAAAGTCACTTTAAGCACCTTCTAAACCTCATTTTGCATCGTCTCATTCTCTTTAAAGTCACTTTAAGCACCTTCTAAACCTCATTTTGCATCGTCTCATTCTCTTTAAAGTCACCTTAAGCACCTTCTAAACACCATTTTGCATCGTCTCATTCTCTTTAAAGTCACTTTAAGCACCTTCTAAACCTCATTTTGCATCGTCTCATTCTCTTTAAAGTCACCTTAAGCACCTTCTAAACACCATTTTGCATCGTCTCATTCTCTTTAAAGTCACTTTAAGCACCTTCTAAACACCATTTTGCATCGTCTCATTCTCTTTAAAGTCACTTTAAGCACCTTCTAAACCTCATTTTGCATCGTCTCATTCTCTTTAAAGTCACCTTAAGCACCTTCTAAACCTCATTTTGCATCGTCTCATTCTCTTTAAAGTCACCTTAAGCACCTTCTAAACACCATTTTGCATCGTCTCATTCTCTTTAAAGTCACTTTAAGCACCTTCTAAACACCATTTTGCATCGTCTCATTCTCTTTAAAGTCACCTTAAGCACCTTCTAAACCTCATTTTGCATCGTCTCATTCTCTTTAAAGTCACCTTAAGCACCTTTCAAACCTCATTTTGCATCGTCTCATTCTCTTTAAAGTCACTTTAAGCACCTTCTAAACACCATTTTGCATCGTCTCATTCTCTTTAAAGTCACTTTAAGCACCTTCTAAACACCATTTTGCATCGTCTCATTCTCTTTAAAGTCACTTTAAGCACCTTCTAAACACCATTTTGCATCGTCTCATTCTCTTTAAAGTCACTTTAAGCACCTTCTAAACCTCATTTTGCATCGTCTCATTCTCTTTAAAGTCACTTTAAGCACCTTCTAAACACCATTTTGCATCGTCTCATTCTCTTTAAAGTCACTTTAAGCACCTTCTAAACACCATTTTGCATCGTCTCATTCTCTTTAAAGTCACCTTAAGCACCTTCTAAACCTCATTTTGCATCGTCTCATTCTCTTTAAAGTCACCTTAAGCACCTTCTAAACACCATTTTGCATCGTCTCATTCTCTTTAAAGTCACTTTAAGCACCTTCTAAACACCATTTTGCATCGTCTCATTCTCTTTAAAGTCACTTTAAGCACCTTCTAAACCTCATTTTGCATCGTCTCATTCTCTTTAAAGTCACCTTAAGCACCTTTCAAACACCATTTTGCATCGTCTCATTCTCTTTAAAGTCACTTTAAGCACCTTCTAAACCTCATTTTGCATCGTCTCATTCTCTTTAAAGTCACCTTAAGCACCTTCTAAACACCATTTTGCATCGTCTCATTCTCTTTAAAGTCACTTTAAGCACCTTCTAAACACCATTTTGCATCGTCTCATTCTCTTTAAAGTCACTTTAAGCACCTTCTAAACCTCATTTTGCATCGTCTCATTCTCTTTAAAGTCACCTTAAGCACCTTCTAAACCTCATTTTGCATCGTCTCATTCTCTTTAAAGTCACTTTAAGCACCTTCTAAACCTCATTTTGCATCGTCTCATTCTCTTTAAAGTCACCTTAAGCACCTTCTAAACCTCATTTTGCATCGTCTCATTCTCTTTAAAGTCACTTTAAGCACCTTCTAAACCTCATTTTGCATCGTCTCATTCTCTTTAAAGTCACCTTAAGCACCTTTCAAACCTCATTTTGCATCGTCTCATTCTCTTTAAAGTCACCTTAAGCACCTTCTAAACACCATTTTGCATCGTCTCATTCTCTTTAAAGTCACTTTAAGCACCTTCTAAACACCATTTTGCATCGTCTCATTCTCTTTAAAGTCACCTTAAGCACCTTCTAAACACCATTTTGCATCGTCTCATTCTCTTTAAAGTCACTTTAAGCACCTTCTAAACACCATTTTGCATCGTCTCATTCTCTTTAAAGTCACTTTAAGCACCTTCTTAACACCATTTTGCATCGTCTCATTCTCTTTAAAGTCACTTTAAGCACCTTCTAAACCTCATTTTGCATCGTCTCATTCTCTTTAAAGTCACTTTAAGCACCTTCTAAACACCATTTTGCATCGTCTCATTCTCTTTAAAGTCACTTTAAGCACCTTCTAAACACCATTTTGCATCGTCTCATTCTCTTTAAAGTCACCTTAAGCACCTTCTAAACCTCATTTTGCATCGTCTCATTCTCTTTAAAGTCACCTTAAGCACCTTCTAAACACCATTTTGCATCGTCTCATTCTCTTTAAAGTCACTTTAAGCACCTTCTAAACACCATTTTGCATCGTCTCATTCTCTTTAAAGTCACCTTAAGCACCTTCTAAACACCATTTTGCATCGTCTCATTCTCTTTAAAGTCACTTTAAGCACCTTCTAAACACCATTTTGCATCGTCTCATTCTCTTTAAAGTCACTTTAAGCACCTTCTAAACACCATTTTGCATCGTCTCATTCTCTTTAAAGTCACCTTAAGCACCTTCTAAACCTCATTTTGCATCGTCTCATTCTCTTTAAAGTCACCTTAAGCACCTTCTAAACACCATTTTGCATCGTCTCATTCTCTTTAAAGTCACTTTAAGCACCTTCTAAACACCATTTTGCATCGTCTCATTCTCTTTAAAGTCACCTTAAGCACCTTCTAAACACCATTTTGCATCGTCTCATTCTCTTTAAAGTCACTTTAAGCACCTTCTAAACACCATTTTGCATCGTCTCATTCTCTTTAAAGTCACTTTAAGCACCTTCTAAACACCATTTTGCATCGTCTCATTCTCTTTAAAGTCACTTTAAGCACCTTCTAAACCTCATTTTGCATCGTCTCATTCTCTTTAAAGTCACCTTAAGCACCTTCTAAACACCATTTTGCATCGTCTCATTCTCTTTAAAGTCACTTTAAGCACCTTCTAAACACCATTTTGCATCGTCTCATTCTCTTTAAAGTCACCTTAAGCACCTTCTAAACCTCATTTTGCATCGTCTCATTCTCTTTAAAGTCACCTTAAGCACCTTTCAAACCTCATTTTGCATCGTCTCATTCTCTTTAAAGTCACCTTAAGCACCTTTCAAACCTCATTTTGCATCGTCTCATTCTCTTTAAAGTCACTTTAAGCACATTGTAAACCTCATTTATCATCGTCTCATTCTCTTTAAAGTCACTTTAAGCACATTGTAAACCTCGTTTTGCATCGTCTCATTCTCTTTAAAGTCACTTTAAGCACCTTCTAAACACCATTTTGCATCGTCTCATTCTCTTTAAAGTCACTTTAAGCACCTTCTAAACCTCATTTTGCATCGTCTCATTCTCTTTAAAGTCACTTTAAGCACCTTCTAAACACCATTTTGCATCGTCTCATTCTCTTTAAAGTCACCTTAAGCACCTTCTAAACCTCATTTTGCATCGTCTCATTCTCTTTAAAGTCACTTTAAGCACCTTCTAAACCTCATTTTGCATCGTCTCATTCTCTTTAAAGTCACCTTAAGCACCTTCTAAACCTCATTTTGCATCGTCTCATTCTCTTTAAAGTCACCTTAAGCACCTTCTAAACACCATTTTGCATCGTCTCATTCTCTCTAAAGTCACTTTAAGCACCTTCTAAACCTCATTTTGCATCGTCTCATTCTCTTTAAAGTCACTTTAAGCACCTTCTAAACCTCATTTTGCATCGTCTCATTCTCTTTAAAGTCACCTTAAGCACCTTCTAAACACCATTTTGCATCGTCTCATTCTCTTTAAAGTCACTTTAAGCACCTTCTAAACCTCATTTTGCATCGTCTCATTCTCTTTAAAGTCACCTTAAGCACCTTCTAAACCTCATTTTGCATCGTCTCATTCTCTTTAAAGTCACCTTAAGCACCTTCTAAACACCATTTTGCATCGTCTCATTCTCTTTAAAGTCACTTTAAGCACCTTCTAAACCTCATTTTGCATCGTCTCATTCTCTTTAAAGTCACCTTAAGCACCTTCTAAACACCATTTTGCATCGTCTCATTCTCTTTAAAGTCACTTTAAGCACCTTCTAAACACCATTTTGCATCGTCTCATTCTCTTTAAAGTCACCTTAAGCACCTTCTAAACCTCATTTTGCATCGTCTCATTCTCTTTAAAGTCACTTTAAGCACCTTCTAAACACCATTTTGCATCGTCTCATTCTCTTTAAAGTCACTTTAAGCACCTTCTAAACACCATTTTGCATCGTCTCATTCTCTTTAAAGTCACTTTAAGCACCTTCTAAACCTCATTTTGCATCGTCTCATTCTCTTTAAAGTCACCTTAAGCACCTTCTAAACCTCATTTTGCATCGTCTCATTCTCTTTAAAGTCACCTTAAGCACCTTCTAAACACCATTTTGCATCGTCTCATTCTCTTTAAAGTCACCTTAAGCACCTTCTAAACACCATTTTGCATCGTCTCATTCTCTTTAAAGTCACTTTAAGCACCTTCTAAACACCATTTTGCATCGTCTCATTCTCTTTAAAGTCACTTTAAGCACCTTCTAAACCTCATTTTGCATCGTCTCATTCTCTTTAAAGTCACTTTAAGCACCTTCTAAACACCATTTTGCATCGTCTCATTCTCTTTAAAGTCACTTTAAGCACCTTCTAAACACCATTTTGCATCGTCTCATTCTCTTTAAAGTCACCTTAAGCACCTTCTAAACCTCATTTTGCATCGTCTCATTCTCTTTAAAGTCACCTTAAGCACCTTCTAAACACCATTTTGCATCGTCTCATTCTCTTTAAAGTCACTTTAAGCACCTTCTAAACACATTTTGCATCGTCTCATTCTCTTTAAAGTCACCTTAAGCACCTTCTAAACACCATTTTGCATCGTCTCATTCTCTTTAAAGTCACTTTAAGCACCTTCTAAACACCATTTTGCATCGTCTCATTCTCTTTAAAGTCACCTTAAGCACCTTCTAAACACCATTTTGCATCGTCTCATTCTCTTTAAAGTCACCTTTAAGCACCTTCTAAACCTCATTTTGCATCGTCCTCATTCTCTTTAAAGTCACCTTTAAGCACCTTCTAAACACCATTTTGCATCGTCTCATTCTCTTTAAAGTCACCTTAAGCACCTTCTAAACACCATTTTGCATCGTCTCATTCTCTTTAAAGTCACCTTAAGCACCTTCTAAACATCTCATTTTGCATCGTCTCATTCTCTTTAAAGTCACCTTTAAGCACCTTCTAAACCTCATTTTGCATCGTCTCATTCTCTTTAAAGTGACTTTAAAGCACCTTCTAAACCTCATTTTGCATCGTCTCATTCTCTTTAAAGTCACTTTAAGCACCTTCTAAACCTCATTTTGCATCGTCTCATTCTCTTTAAAGTCACCTTAAGCACCTTCTAAACACCATTTTGCATCGTCTCATTCTCTTTAAAGTCACTTTAAGCACCTTCTAAACCTCATTTTGCATTCGATCGTCTCATTCTCTTTAAAGTCACTTTAAGCACCTTCTAAACACCATTTTGCATCGTCTCATTCTCTTTAAAGTCACCTTAAGCACCTTCTAAACCTCATTTTGCATCGTCTCATTCTCTTTAAAGTCACCTTAAGCACCTTCTAAACACCATTTTGCATCGTCTCATTCTCTTTAAAGTCACTTAAAGCACCTTCTAAACACCATTTTGCATCGTCTCATTCTCTTTAAAGTCACTTTAAGCACCTTCTAAACACCATTTTGCATCGTCTCATTCTCTTTAAAGTCACCTTAAGCACCTTCTAAACACCATTTTGCATCGTCTCATTCTCTTTAAAGTCACCTTTAAGCACCTTCTAAACACTCATTTTGCATCGTCTCATTCTCTTTAAAGTCACCTTAAGCACCTTCTAAACCACATTTTGCATCGTCTCATTCTCTTTAAAGTCACTTTAAGCACCTTCTAAACCTCATTTTGCAATCGTCTCATTCTCTTTAAAGTCACCTTAAGCACCTTCTAAAGCACCATTTTGCATCGTCTCATTCTCTTTAAAGTCACCTTTAAGCACCTTCTAAACCTCATTTTGCATCGTCTCATTCTCTTTAAAGTCACCTTAAAGCACCTTCTAAAGACCATTTTGCATCGTCTCATTCTCTTTAAAGTCACTTTAAGCACCTTCTAAACCTCATTTTGCATCGTCTCATTCTCTTTAAAGTCACCTTTAAGCACCTTCTAA
>NW_026690011.1:0-23172 GCF_943734765.1 Anopheles ziemanni | reverse complement strand
AATGAGGACGATGCAAAATGGTGTTTAGAAGGTGCTTAAAGTGCACTTTAAAGAGATGAGACGATGCAAAATGGGTTTTAGAAGGAGCTTAAGGTGACTTTAAAGAGAATGGACGATGCAAAATGAGGTTTAGAAGGTGCTTAAAGTGACTTTAAAGAGAATGAGACGATGCAAAATGGTGTTTAGAAGGTGCTTAAGGTGACTTTAAAGAGAATGAGACGATGCAAAATGAGGTTTAGAAGGTGCTTAAGGTGACTTTAAAGAGAATGAGACGATGCAAAATGAGTTTAAGAAGGTGCTTAAGGTGACTTTAAAGAGAATGAGACGATGCAAAATGAGGTTTAGAAGGTGCTTAAAGTGACTTTAAAGAGAATGAGACGATGCAAAATGAAGTTTAGAAGGTGCTTAAAGTGACTTTAAAGAGAATGAGACGATGCAAAATGGTGTTTAGAAGGTGCTTAAGGTGACTTTAAAGAGAATGAGACGATGCAAAATGAGGTTTAGAAGGTGCTTAAAGTGACTTTAAAGAGAATGAGACGATGCAAAATGGTGTTTAGAAGGTGCTTAAGGTGACTTTAAAGAGAATGAGACGATGCAAAATGGTGTTTAGAAGGTGCTTAAGGTGACTTTAAAGAGAATGAGACGATGCAAAATGAGGTTTAGAAGGTGCTTAAGGTGACTTTAAAGAGAATGAGACGATGCAAAATGAGGTTTAGAAGGTGCTTAAAGTGACTTTAAAGAGAATGAGACGATGCAAAATGGTGTTTAGAAGGTGCTTAAAGTGACTTTAAAGAGAATGAGACGATGCAAAATGGTGTCTTAGAAGGTGCTTAAAGTGACTTTAAAGAGAATGAGACGATGCAAAATGGTGTTTAGAAGGTGCTTAAGGTGACTTTAAAGAGAATGAGACGATGCAAAATGAGGTTTAGAAGGTGCTTAAAGTGACTTTAAAGAGAATGAGACGATGCAAAATGGTGTTTAGAAGGTGCTTAAGGTGACTTTAAAAGAGAATGAGACGATGCAAAATGAGGTTTAGAAGGTGCTTAAAGTGACTTTAAAGAGAATGAGACGATGCAAAATGGTGTTTAGAAGGTGCTTAAGGTGACTTTAAAGAGAATGAGACGATGCAAAATGGTGTTTAGAAGGTGCTTAAAGTGACTTTAAGGAGAATGAGACTATGCAAAATGGTGTTTAGAAGGTGCTTAAAGGTGACTTTAAAGAGAATGAGACGATGCAAAATGAGGTTTAGAAGGTGCTTAAAGTGACTTTAAAGAGAATGAGACGATGCAAAATGGTGTTTAGAAGGTGCTTAAAGTGACTTTAAAGAGAATGAGACGATGCAAAAGGGTGTTTAGAAGGTGCTTTAAAGTGACTTTAAAGAGAATGAGACGATGCAAAATGGTCTTTAGAAGGTGCTTAAAGTGACTTTAAAGAGAATGAGACGATGCAAAATGGTGTTTAGAAGGTGCTTAATGTGACTTTAAAGAGAATGAGACGATGCAAAATGAGGTTTAGAAGGTGCTTAAAGTGACTTTAAAGAGAATGAGACGATGCAAAATGGTGTTTAGAAGGTGCTTAAGGTGACTTTAAAGAGAATGAGACGATGCAAAATGAGGTTTAGAAGGTGCTTAAAGTGACTTTAAAGAGAATGAGACGATGCAAAATGAGGTTTAGAAGGTGCTTAAAGTGACTTTAAAGAGAATGAGACGATGCAAAATGGTGTTTAGAAGGTGCTTAAGGTGACTTTAAAGAGAATGAGACGATGCAAAATGAGGTTTAGAAGGTGCTTAAAGTGACTTTAAAGAGAATGAGACGATGCAAAATGGTGTTTAGAAGGTGCTTAAAGTGACTTTAAAGAGAATGAGACGATGCAAAATGGTGTTTAGAAGGTGCTTAAGGTGACTTTAAAGAGAATGAGACGATGCAAAATGAGGTTTAGAAGGTGCTTAAAGTGACTTTAAAGAGAATGAGACGATGCAAAATGGTGTTTAGAAGGTGCTTAAGGTGACTTTAAAGAGAATGAGACGATGCAAAATGAGGTTTAGAAGGTGCTTAAGGTGACTTTAAAGAGAATGAGACGATGCAAAATGAGGTTTAGAAGGTGCTTAAGGTGACTTTAAAGAGAATGAGACGATGCAAAATGAGGTTTAGAAGGTGCTTAAAGTGACTTTAAAGAGAATGAGACGATGCAAAATGGTGTTTAGAAGGTGCTTAAGGTGACTTTAAAGAGAATGAGACGATGCAAAATGAGGTTTAGAAGGTGCTTAAAGTGACTTTAAAGAGAATGAGACGATGCAAAATGGTGTTTAGAAGGTGCTTAAAGTGACTTTAAAGAGAATGAGACGATGCAAAATGGTGTTTAGAAGGTGCTTAAGGTGACTTTAAAGAGAATGAGACGATGCAAAATGAGGTTTAGAAGGTGCTTAAGGTGACTTTAAAGAGAATGAGACGATGCAAAATGAGGTTTAGAAGGTGCTTAAAGTGACTTTAAAGAGAATGAGACGATGCAAAATGGTGTTTAGAAGGTGCTTAAGGTGACTTTAAAGAGAATGAGACGATGCAAAATGAGGTTTAGAAGGTGCTTAAGGTGACTTTGAAGAGAATGAGACGATGCAAAATGGTGTTTAGAAGGTGCTTAAGGTGACTTTAAAGAGAATGAGACGATGCAAAATGGTGTTTAGAAGGTGCTTAAGGTGACTTTAAAGAGAATGAGACGATGCAAAATGGTGTTTAGAAGGTGCTTAAGGTGACTTTAAAGAGAATGAGACGATGCAAAATGAGGTTTAGAAGGTGCTTAAAGTGACTTTAAAGAGAATGAGACGATGCAAAATGGTGTTTAGAAGGTGCTTAAAGTGACTTTAAAGAGAATGAGACGATGCAAAATGGTGTTTAGAAGGTGCTTAAGGTGACTTTAAAGAGAATGAGACGATGCAAAATGAGGTTTAGAAGGTGCTTAAAGTGACTTTAAAGAGAATGAGACGATGCAAAATGGTGTTTAGAAGGTGCTTAAAGTGACTTTAAAGAGAATGAGACGATGCAAAATGAGGTTTAGAAGGTGCTTAAAGTGACTTTAAAGAGAATGAGACGATGCAAAATGGTGTTTAGAAGGTGCTTAAAGTGACTTTAAAGAGAATGAGACGATGCAAAATGAGGTTTAGAAGGTGCTTAAAGTGACTTTAAAGAGAATGAGACGATGCAAAATGAGGTTTAGAAGGTGCTTAAAGTGACTTTAAAGAGAATGAGACGATGCAAAATGGTGTTTAGAAGGTGCTTAAAGTGACTTTAAAGAGAATGAGACGATGCAAAATGGTGTTTAGAAGGTGCTTAAGGTGACTTTAAAGAGAATGAGACGATGCAAAATGAGGTTTAGAAGGTGCTTAAAGTGACTTTAAAGAGAATGAGACGATGCAAAATGAGGTTTAGAAGGTGCTTAAAGTGACTTTAAAGAGAATGAGACGATGCAAAATGAGGTTTAGAAGGTGCTTAAGGTGACTTTAAAGAGAATGAGACGATGCAAAATGAGGTTTAGAAGGTGCTTAAAGTGACTTTAAAGAGAATGAGACGATGCAAAATGGTGTTTAGAAGGTGCTTAAGGTGACTTTAAAGAGAATGAGACGATGCAAAATGAGGTTTAGAAGGTGCTTAAGGTGACTTTAAAGAGAATGAGACGATGCAAAATGAGGTTTAGAAGGTGCTTAAAGTGACTTTAAAGAGAATGAGACGATGCAAAATGAGGTTTAGAAGGTGCTTAAAGTGACTTTAAAGAGAATGAGACGATGCAAAATGAGGTTTAGAAGGTGCTTAAAGTGACTTTAAAGAGAATGAGACGATGCAAAATGGTGTTTAGAAGGTGCTTAAGGTGACTTTAAAGAGAATGAGACGATGCAACATGAGGTTTAGAAGGTGCTTAAAGTGACTTTAAAGAGAATGAGACGATGCAAAATGAGGTTTAGAAGGTGCTTAAAGTGACTTTAAAGAGAATGAGACGATGCAAAATGGTGTTTAGAAGGTGCTTAAAGTGACTTTAAAGAGAATGAGACGATGCAAAATGAGGTTTAGAAGGTGCTTAAAGTGACTTTAAAGAGAATGAGACGATGCACAATGAGGTTTAGAAGGTGCTTAAGGTGTCTTTAAAGAGAATGAGACGATGCAAAATGAGGTTTAGAAGGTGCTTAAAGTGACTTTAAAGAGAATGAGACGATGCAAAATGGTGTTTAGAAGGTGCTTAAGGTGACTTTAAAGAGAATGAGACGATGCAACATGAGGTTTAGAAGGTGCTTAAAGTGACTTTAAAGAGAATGAGACGATGCAAAATGAGGTTTAGAAGGTGCTTAAAGTGACTTTAAAGAGAATGAGACGATGCAAAATGAGGTTTAGAAGGTGCTTAAGGTGACTTTAAAGAGAATGAGACGATGCAAAATGAGGTTTAGAAGGTGCTTAAAGTGACTTTAAAGAGAATGAGACGATGCAAAATGAGGTTTAGAAGGTGCTTAAGGTGACTTTAAAGAGAATGAGACGATGCAAAATGAGGTTTAGAAGGTGCTTAAGGTGACTTTAAAGAGAATGAGACGATGCAAAATGGTGTTTAGAAGGTGCTTAAGGTGACTTTAAAGAGAATGAGACGATGCAACATGAGGTTTAGAAGGTGCTTAAAGTGACTTTAAAGAGAATGAGACGATGCAAAATGAGGTTTAGAAGGTGCTTAAAGTGACTTTAAAGAGAATGAGACGATGCAAAATGGTGTTTAGAAGGTGCTTAAAGTGACTTTAAAGAGAATGAGACGATGCAAAATGAGGTTTAGAAGGTGCTTAAAGTGACTTTAAAGAGAATGAGACGATGCAAAATGAGGTTTAGAAGGTGCTTAAAGTGACTTTAAAGAGAATGAGACGATGCAAAATGAGGTTTAGAAGGTGCTTAAAGTGACTTTAAAGAGAATGAGACGATGCAAAATGGTGTTTAGAAGGTGCTTAAGGTGACTTTAAAGAGAATGAGACGATGCAACATGAGGTTTAGAAGGTGCTTAAAGTGACTTTAAAGAGAATGAGACGATGCAAAATGAGGTTTAGAAGGTGCTTAAAGTGACTTTAAAGAGAATGAGACGATGCAAAATGAGGTTTAGAAGGTGCTTAAGGTGACTTTAAAGAGAATGAGACGATGCAAAATGAGGTTTAGAAGGTGCTTAAAGTGACTTTAAAGAGAATGAGACGATGCAAAATGAGGTTTAGAAGGTGCTTAAGGTGACTTTAAAGAGAATGAGACGATGCAAAATGAGGTTTAGAAGGTGCTTAAGGTGACTTTAAAGAGAATGAGACGATGCAAAATGGTGTTTAGAAGGTGCTTAAAGTGACTTTAAAGAGAATGAGACGATGCAAAATGAGGTTTAGAAGGTGCTTAAAGTGACTTTAAAGAGAATGAGACGATGCAAAATGAGGTTTAGAAGGTGCTTAAAGTGACTTTAAAGAGAATGAGACGATGCAAAATGAGGTTTAGAAGGTGCTTAAAGTGACTTTAAAGAGAATGAGACGATGCAAAATGGTGTTTAGAAGGTGCTTAAGGTGACTTTAAAGAGAATGAGACGATGCAACATGAGGTTTAGAAGGTGCTTAAAGTGACTTTAAAGAGAATGAGACGATGCAAAATGAGGTTTAGAAGGTGCTTAAAGTGACTTTAAAGAGAATGAGACGATGCAAAATGGTGTTTAGAAGGTGCTTAAAGTGACTTTAAAGAGAATGAGACGATGCAAAATGGTGTTTAGAAGGTGCTTAAGGTGACTTTAAAGAGAATGAGACGATGCAAAATGAGGTTTAGAAGGTGCTTAAAGTGACTTTAAAGAGAATGAGACGATGCAAAATGGTGTTTAGAAGGTGCTTAAGGTGACTTTAAAGAGAATGAGACGATGCAAAATGAGGTTTAGAAGGTGCTTAAGGTGACTTTAAAGAGAATGAGACGATGCAAAATGAGGTTTAGAAGGTGCTTAAGGTGACTTTAAAGAGAATGAGACGATGCAAAATGAGGTTTAGAAGGTGCTTAAAGTGACTTTAAAGAGAATGAGACGATGCAAAATGGTGTTTAGAAGGTGCTTAAGGTGACTTTAAAGAGAATGAGACGATGCAAAATGAGGTTTAGAAGGTGCTTAAGGTGACTTTAAAGAGAATGAGACGATGCAAAATGAGGTTTAGAAGGTGCTTAAAGTGACTTTAAAGAGAATGAGACGATGCAAAATGAGGTTTAGAAGGTGCTTAAAGTGACTTTAAAGAGAATGAGACGATGCAAAATGGTGTTTAGAAGGTGCTTAAGGTGACTTTAAAGAGAATGAGACGATGCAAAATGAGGTTTAGAAGGTGCTTAAAGTGACTTTAAAGAGAATGAGACGATGCAAAATGGTGTTTAGAAGGTGCTTAAGGTGACTTTAAAGAGAATGAGACGATGCAAAATGGTGTTTAGAAGGTGCTTAAAGTGACTTTAAGGAGAATGAGACTATGCAAAATGGTGTTTAGAAGGTGCTTAAGGTGACTTTAAAGAGAATGAGACGATGCAAAATGAGGTTTAGAAGGTGCTTAAAGTGACTTTAAAGAGAATGAGACGATGCAAAATGGTGTTTAGAAGGTGCTTAAAGTGACTTTAAAGAGAATGAGACGATGCAAAAGGGTGTTTAGAAGGTGCTTAAAGTGACTTTAAAGAGAATGAGACGATGCAAAATGGTCTTTAGAAGGTGCTTAAAGTGACTTTAAAGAGAATGAGACGATGCAAAATGGTGTTTAGAAGGTGCTTAAGGTGACTTTAAAGAGAATGAGACGATGCAAAATGAGGTTTAGAAGGTGCTTAAAGTGACTTTAAAGAGAATGAGACGATGCAAAATGGTGTTTAGAAGGTGCTTAAGGTGACTTTAAAGAGAATGAGACGATGCAAAATGAGGTTTAGAAGGTGCTTAAGGTGACTTTAAAGAGAATGAGACGATGCAAAATGAGGTTTAGAAGGTGCTTAAAGTGACTTTAAAGAGAATAAGACGATGCAAAATGGTGTTTAGAAGGTGCTTAAGGTGACTTTAAAGAGAATGAGACGATGCAAAATGAGGTTTAGAAGGTGCTTAAAGTGACTTTAAAGAGAATGAGACGATGCAAAATGGTGTTTAGAAGGTGCTTAAAGTGACTTTAAAGAGAATGAGACGATGCAAAATGGTGTTTAGAAGGTGCTTAAGGTGACTTTAAAGAGAATGAGACGATGCAAAATGAGGTTTAGAAGGTGCTTAAAGTGACTTTAAAGAGAATGAGACGATGCAAAATGGTGTTTAGAAGGTGCTTAAGGTGACTTTAAAGAGAATGAGACGATGCAAAATGAGGTTTAGAAGGTGCTTAAGGTGACTTTAAAGAGAATGAGACGATGCAAAATGAGGTTTAGAAGGTGCTTAAGGTGACTTTAAAGAGAATGAGACGATGCAAAATGAGGTTTAGAAGGTGCTTAAAGTGACTTTAAAGAGAATGAGACGATGCAAAATGGTGTTTAGAAGGTGCTTAAGGTGACTTTAAAGAGAATGAGACGATGCAAAATGAGGTTTAGAAGGTGCTTAAAGTGACTTTAAAGAGAATGAGACGATGCAAAATGGTGTTTAGAAGGTGCTTAAAGTGACTTTAAAGAGAATGAGACGATGCAAAATGGTGTTTAGAAGGTGCTTAAGGTGACTTTAAAGAGAATGAGACGATGCAAAATGAGGTTTAGAAGGTGCTTAAAGTGACTTTAAAGAGAATGAGACGATGCAAAATGAGGTTTAGAAGGTGCTTAAAGTGACTTTAAAGAGAATGAGACGATGCAAAATGGTGTTTAGAAGGTGCTTAAGGTGACTTTAAAGAGAATGAGACGATGCAAAATGAGGTTTAGAAGGTGCTTAAAGTGACTTTAAAGAGAATGAGACGATGCAAAATGGTGTTTAGAAGGTGCTTAAAGTGACTTTAAAGAGAATGAGACGATGCAAAATGGTGTTTAGAAGGTGCTTAAGGTGACTTTAAAGAGAATGAGACGATGCAAAATGAGGTTTAGAAGGTGCTTAAAGTGACTTTAAAGAGAATGAGACGATGCAAAATGGTGTTTAGAAGGTGCTTAAAGTGACTTTAAAGAGAATGAGACGATGCAAAATGAGGTTTAGAAGGTGCTTAAAGTGACTTTAAAGAGAATGAGACGATGCAAAATGAGGTTTAGAAGGTGCTTAAAGTGACTTTAAAGAGAATGAGACGATGCAAAATGGTGTTTAGAAGGTGCTTAAAGTGACTTTAAAGAGAATGAGACGATGCAAAATGAGGTTTAGAAGGTGCTTAAAGTGACTTTAAAGAGAATGAGACGATGCAAAATGGTGTTTAGAAGGTGCTTAAAGTGACTTTAAAGAGAATGAGACGATGCAAAATGGTGTTTAGAAGGTGCTTAAGGTGACTTTAAAGAGAATGAGACGATGCAAAATGAGGTTTAGAAGGTGCTTAAAGTGACTTTAAAGAGAATGAGACGATGCAAAATGAGGTTTAGAAGGTGCTTAAAGTGACTTTAAAGAGAATGAGACGATGCAAAATGAGGTTTAGAAGGTGCTTAAGGTGACTTTAAAGAGAATGAGACGATGCAAAATGAGGTTTAGAAGGTGCTTAAAGTGACTTTAAAGAGAATGAGACGATGCAAAATGGTGTTTAGAAGGTGCTTAAGGTGACTTTAAAGAGAATGAGACGATGCAAAATGAGGTTTAGAAGGTGCTTAAAGTGACTTTAAAGAGAATGAGACGATGCAAAATGGTGTTTAGAAGGTGCTTAAAGTGACTTTAAAGAGAATGAGACGATGCAAAATGGTGTTTAGAAGGTGCTTAAGGTGACTTTAAAGAGAATGAGACGATGCAAAATGAGGTTTAGAAGGTGCTTAAGGTGACTTTAAAGAGAATGAGACGATGCAAAATGGTGTTTAGAAGGTGCTTAAAGTGACTTTAAAGAGAATGAGACGATGCAAAATGAGGTTTAGAAGGTGCTTAAAGTGACTTTAAAGAGAATGAGACGATGCAAAATGAGGTTTAGAAGGTGCTTAAAGTGACTTTAAAGAGAATGAGACGATGCAAAATGAGGTTTAGAAGGTGCTTAAAGTGACTTTAAAGAGAATGAGACGATGCAAAATGGTGTTTAGAAGGTGCTTAAGGTGACTTTAAAGAGAATGAGACGATGCAACATGAGGTTTAGAAGGTGCTTAAAGTGACTTTAAAGAGAATGAGACGATGCAAAATGAGGTTTAGAAGGTGCTTAAAGTGACTTTAAAGAGAATGAGACGATGCAAAATGGTGTTTAGAAGGTGCTTAAAGTGACTTTAAAGAGAATGAGACGATGCAAAATGGTGTTTAGAAGGTGCTTAAGGTGACTTTAAAGAGAATGAGACGATGCAAAATGAGGTTTAGAAGGTGCTTAAAGTCACTTTAAGAGAATGAGACGATGCAAAATGGTGTTTAGAAGGTGCTTAAGGTGACTTTAAAGAGAATGAGACGATGCAAAATGAGGTTTAGAAGGTGCTTAAGGTGACTTTAAAGAGAATGAGACGATGCAAAATGAGGTTTAGAAGGTGCTTAAGGTGACTTTAAAGAGAATGAGACGATGCAAAATGAGGTTTAGAAGGTGCTTAAAGTGACTTTAAAGAGAATGAGACGATGCAAAATGAGGTTTAGAAGGTGCTTAAAGTGACTTTAAAGAGAATGAGACGATGCAAAATGGTGTTTAGAAGGTGCTTAAGGTGACTTTAAAGAGAATGAGACGATGCAAAATGGTGTTTAGAAGGTGCTTAAGGTGACTTTAAAGAGAATGAGACGATGCAAAATGGTGTTTAGAAGGTGCTTAAGGTGACTTTAAAGAGAATGAGACGATGCAAAATGAGGTTTAGAAGGTGCTTAAAGTGACTTTAAAGAGAATGAGACGATGCAAAATGGTGTTTAGAAGGTGCTTAAAGTGACTTTAAAGAGAATGAGACGATGCAAAATGGTGTTTAGAAGGTGCTTAAGGTGACTTTAAAGAGAATGAGACGATGCAAAATGAGGTTTAGAAGGTGCTTAAAGTGACTTTAAAGAGAATGAGACGATGCAAAATGGTGTTTAGAAGGTGCTTAAGGTGACTTTAAAGAGAATGAGACGATGCAAAATGAGGTTTAGAAGGTGCTTAAAGTGACTTTAAAGAGAATGAGACGATGCAAAATGGTGTTTAGAAGGTGCTTAAGGTGACTTTAAAGAGAATGAGACGATGCAAAATGAGGTTTAGAAGGTGCTTAAAGTGACTTTAAAGAGAATGAGACGATGCAAAATGAGGTTTAGAAGGTGCTTAAAGTGACTTTAAAGAGAATGAGACGATGCAAAATGGTGTTTAGAAGGTGCTTAAGGTGACTTTAAAGAGAATGAGACGATGCAAAATGAGGTTTAGAAGGTGCTTAAAGTGACTTTAAAGAGAATGAGACGATGCAAAATGGTGTTTAGAAGGTGCTTAAAGTGACTTTAAAGAGAATGAGACGATGCAAAATGGTGTTTAGAAGGTGCTTAAGGTGACTTTAAAGAGAATGAGACGATGCAAAATGAGGTTTTAGAAGGTGCTTAAAGTGACTTTAAAGAGAATGAGACGATGCAAAATGGTGTTTAGAAGGTGCTTAAGGTGACTTTAAAGAGAATGAGACGATGCAAAATGAGGTTTAGAAGGTGCTTAAAGTGACTTTAAAGAGAATGAGACGATGCAAAATGGTGTTTAGAAGGTGCTTAAGGTGACTTTAAAGAGAATGAGACGATGCAAAATGGTGTTTAGAATGTGCTTAAAGTGACTTTAAAGAGAATTAGACGATGCAAAATGAGGTTTAGAAGGTGCTTAAAGTGACTTTAAAGAGAATGAGACGATGCAAAATGGTGTTTAGAAGGTGCTTAAGGTGACTTTAAAGAGAATGAGACGATGCAAAATGGTGTTTAGAAGGTGCTTAAAGTGACTTTAAAGAGAATGAGACGATGCAAAATGAGGTTTAGAAGGTGCTTAAAGTGACTTTAAAGAGAATGAGACGATGCAAAAATGGTGTTTAGAAGGTGCTTAAAGTGACTTTAAAGAGAATGAGACGATGCAAAATGAGGTTTAGAAGGTACTTAAAGTGACTTTAAAGAGAATGAGACGATGCAAAATGGTGTTTAGAAGGTGCTTAAAGTGACTTTAAAGAGAATGAGACGATGCAAAATGGTGTTTAGAAGGTGCTTAAGGTGACTTTAAAGAGAATGAGACGATGCAAAATGAGGTTTAGAAGGTGCTTAAAGTGACTTTAAAGAGAATGAGACGATGCAAAATGGTGTTTAGAAGGTGCTTAAAGTGACTTTAAAGAGAATGAGACGATGCAAAATGGTGTTTAGAAGGTGCTTAAAGTGACTTTAAAGAGAATGAGACGATGCAAAATGGTGTTTAGAAGGTGCTTAAGGTGACTTTAAAGAGAATGAGACGATGCAAAATGAGGTTTAGAAGGTGCTTAAAGTGACTTTAAAGAGAATGAGACGATGCAAAATGAGGTTTAGAAGGTGCTTAAAGTGACTTTAAAGAGAATGAGACGATGCAAAATGAGGTTTAGAAGGTGCTTAAGGTGACTTTAAAGAGAATGAGACGATGCAAAATGGTTTAGAAGGTGCTTAAAGTGACTTTAAAGAGAATGAGACGATGCAAAATGGTGTTTAGAAGGTGCTTAAAGTGACTTTAAAGAGAATGAGACGATGCAAAATGGTGTTTAGAAGGTGCTTAAGGTGACTTTAAAGAGAATGAGACGATGCAAAATGGTGTTTAGAAGGTGCTTAAAGTGACTTTAAAGAGAATGAGACGATGCAAAATGGTGTTTAGAAGGTGCTTAAGGTGACTTTAAAGAGAATGAGACGATGCAAAATGAGGTTTAGAAGGTGCTTAAAGTGACTTTAAAGAGAATGAGACGATGCAAAATGGTGTTTAGAAGGTGCTTAAGGTGACTTTAAAGAGAATGAGACGATGCAAAATGGTGTTTAGAAGGTGCTTAAAGTGACTTTAAAGAGAATGAGACGATGCAAAATGAGGTTTAGAAGGTGCTTAAAGTGACTTTAAAGAGAATGAGACGATGCAAAATGGTGTTTAGAAGGTGCTTAAGGTGACTTTAAAGAGAATGAGACGATGCAAAATGGTGTTTAGAAGGTGCTTAAAGTGACTTTAAAGAGAATGAGACGATGCAAAATGAGGTTTAGAAGGTGCTTAAAGTGACTTTAAAGAGAATGAGACGATGCAAAATGGTGTTTAGAAGGTGCTTAAAGTGACTTTAAAGAGAATGAGACGATGCAAAATGAGGTTTAGAAGGTGCTTAAAGTGACTTAAAGAGAATGAGACGATGCAAAATGGTGTTTAGAAGGTGCTTAAAGTGACTTTAAAGAGAATGAGACGATGCAAAATGGTGTTTAGAAGGTGCTTAAGGTGACTTTAAAGAGAATGAGACGATGCAAAATGAGGTTTAGAAGGTGCTTAAGGTGACTTTAAAGAGAATGAGACGATGCAAAATGGTGTTTAGAAGGTGCTTAAAGTGACTTTAAAGAGAATGAGACGATGCAAAATGGTGTTTAGAAGGTGCTTAAAGTGACTTTAAAGAGAATGAGACGATGCAAAATGGTGTTTAGAAGGTGCTTAAGGTGACTTTAAAGAGAATGAGACGATGCAAAATGAGGTTTAGAAGGTGCTTAAAGTGACTTTAAAGAGAATGAGACGATGCAAAATGGTGTTTAGAAGGTGCTTAAGGTGACTTTAAAGAGAATGAGACGATGCAAAATGAGGTTTAGAAGGTGCTTAAGGTGACTTTAAAGAGAATGAGACGATGCAAAATGAGGTTTAGAAGGTGCTTAAGGTGACTTTAAAGAGAATGAGACGATGCAAAATGAGGTTTAGAAGGTGCTTAAAGTGACTTTAAAGAGAATGAGACGATGCAAAATGAGGTTTAGAAGGTGCTTAAAGTGACTTTAAAGAGAATGAGACGATGCAAAATGGTGTTTAGAAGGTGCTTAAGGTGACTTTAAAGAGAATGAGACGATGCAAAATGAGGTTTAGAAGGTGCTTAAAGTGACTTTAAAGAGAATGAGACGATGCAAAATGGTGTTTAGAAGGTGCTTAAGGTGACTTTAAAGAGAATGAGACGATGCAAAATGGTGTTTAGAAGGTGCTTAAGGTGACTTTAAAGAGAATGAGACGATGCAAAATGAGGTTTAGAAGGTGCTTAAGGTGACTTTAAAGAGAATGAGACGATGCAAAATGAGGTTTAGAAGGTGCTTAAGGTGACTTTAAAGAGAATGAGACGATGCAAAATGAGGTTTAGAAGGTGCTTAAAGTGACTTTAAAGAGAATGAGACGATGCAAAATGAGGTTTAGAAGGTGCTTAAAGTGACTTTAAAGAGAATGAGACGATGCAAAATGGTGTTTAGAAGGTGCTTAAGGTGACTTTAAAGAGAATGAGACGATGCAAAATGAGGTTTAGAAGGTGCTTAAAGTGACTTTAAAGAGAATGAGACGATGCAAAATGGTGTTTAGAAGGTGCTTAAGGTGACTTTAAAGAGAATGAGACGATGCAAAAATGGTGTTTAGAAGGTGCTTAAAGTGACTTTAAAGAGAATGAGACGATGCAAAATGAGGTTTAGAAGGTGCTTAAAGTGACTTTAAAGAGAATGAGACGATGCAAAATGGTGTTTAGAAGGTGCTTAAGGTGACTTTAAAGAGAATGAGACGATGCAAAATGGTGTTTAGAAGGTGCTTAAAGTGACTTTAAAGAGAATGAGACGATGCAAAATGAGGTTTAGAAGGTGCTTAAAGTGACTTTAAAGAGAATGAGACGATGCAAAATGGTGTTTAGAAGGTGCTTAAAGTGACTTTAAAGAGAATGAGACGATGCAAAATGAGGTTTAGAAGGTGCTTAAAGTGACTTTAAAGAGAATGAGACGATGCAAAATGGTGTTTAGAAGGTGCTTAAGGTGACTTTAAAGAGAATGAGACGATGCAAAATGGTGTTTAGAAGGTGCTTAAGGTGACTTTAAAGAGAATGAGACGATGCAAAATGAGGTTTAGAAGGTGCTTAAAGTGACTTTAAAGAGAATGAGACGATGCAAAATGGTGTTTAGAAGGTGCTTAAAGTAACTTTAAAGAGAATGAGACGATGCAAAATGGTGTTTAGAAGGTGCTTAAAGTGACTTTAAAGAGAATGAGACGATGCAAAATGAGGTTTAGAAGGTGCTTAAGGTGACTTTAAAGAGAATGAGACGATGCAAAATGAGGTTTAGAAGGTGCTTAAAGTGACTTTAAAGAGAATGAGACGATGCAAAATGGTGTTTAGAAGGTGCTTAAGGTGACTTTAAAGAGAATGAGACGATGCAAAATGAGGTTTAGAAGGTGCTTAAGGTGACTTTACAGAGAATGAGACGATGCAAAATGAGGTTTAGAAGGTGCTTAAGGTGACTTTAAAGAGAATGAGACGATGCAAAATGAGGTTTAGAAGGTGCTTAAAGTGACTTTAAAGAGAATGAGACGATGCAAAATGAGGTTTAGAAGGTGCTTAAAGTGACTTTAAAGAGAATGAGACGATGCAAAATGGTGTTTAGAAGGTGCTTAAGGTGACTTTAAAGAGAATGAGACGATGCAAAATGAGGTTTAGAAGGTGCTTAAAGTGACTTTAAAGAGAATGAGACGATGCAAAATGGTGTTTAGAAGGTGCTTAAGGAGACTTTAAAGAGAATGAGACGATGCAAAATGGTGTTTAGAAGGTGCTTAAAGTGACTTTAAAGAGAATGAGACGATGCAAAATGGTGTTTAGAAGGTGCTTAAAGTGACTTTAAAGAGAATGAGACGATGCAAAATGAGGTTTAGAAGGTGCTTAAAGTGACTTTAAAGAGAATGAGACGATGCAAAATGGTGTTTAGAAGGTGCTTAAAGTGACTTTAAAGAGAATGAGACGATGCAAAATGGTGTTTAGAAGGTGCTTAAAGTGACTTTAAAGAGAATGAGACGATGCAAAATGGTGTTTAGAAGGTGCTTAAAGTGACTTTAAAGAGAATGAGACGATGCAAAATGGTGTTTAGAAGGTGCTTAAGGTGACTTTAAAGAGAATGAGACGATGCAAAATGAGGTTTAGAAGGTGCTTAAAGTGACTTTAAAGAGAATGAGACGATGCAAAATGGTGTTTAGAAGGTGCTTAAAGTGACTTTAAAGAGAATGAGACGATGCAAAATGAGGTTTAGAAGGTGCTTAAAGTGACTTTAAAGAGAATGAGACGATGCAAAATGGTGTTTAGAAGGTGCTTAAAGTGACTTTAAAGAGAATGAGACGATGCAAAATGAGGTTTAGAAGGTGCTTAAAGTGACTTTAAAGAAAATGAGACGATGCAAAATGGTGTTTAGAAGGTGCTTAAGGTGACTTTAAAGAGAATGAGACGATGCAAAATGAGGTTTAGAAGGTGCTTAAAGTGACTTTAAAGAGAATGAGACGATGCAAAATGGTGTTTAGAAGGTGCTTAAGGTGACTTTAAAGAGAATGAGACGATGCAAAATGAGGTTTAGAAGGTGCTTAAAGTGACTTTAAAGAGAATGAGACGATGCAAAATGGTGTTTAGAAGGTGCTTAAGGTGACTTTAAAGAGAATGAGACGATGCAAAATGGTGTTTAGAAGGTGCTTAAAGTGACTTTAAAGAGAATGAGACGATGCAAAATGGTGTTTAGAAGGTGCTTAAAGTGACTTTAAAGAGAATGAGACGATGCAAAATGGTGTTTAGAAGGTGCTTAAAGTGACTTTAAAGAGAATGAGACGATGCAAAATGGTGTTTAGAAGGTGCTTAAAGTGACTTTAAAGAGAATGAGACGATGCAAAATGAGGTTTAGAAGGTGCTTAAAGTGACTTTAAAGAGAATGAGACGATGCAAAATGGTGTTTAGAAGGTGCTTAAGGTGACTTTAAAGAGAATGAGACGATGCAAAATGAGGTTTAGAAGGTGCTTAAAGTGACTTTAAAGAGAATGAGACGATGCAAAATGGTGTTTAGAAGGTGCTTAAAGTGACTTTAAAGAGAATGAGACGATGCAAAATGAGGTTTAGAAGGTGCTTAAAGTGACTTTAAAGAGAATGAGACGATGCAAAATGGTGTTTAGAAGGTGCTTAAGGTGACTTTAAAGAGAATGAGACGATGCAAAATGAGGTTTAGAAGGTGCTTAAAGTGACTTTTAAAGAGAATGAGACGATGCAAAATGGTGTTTAGAAGGTGCTTAAGGTGACTTTAAAGAGAATGAGACGATGCAAAATGAGGTTTAGAAGGTGCTTAAGGTGACTTTAAAGAGAATGAGACGATGCAAAATGAGGTTTAGAAGGTGCTTAAGGTGACTTTAAAGAGAATGAGACGATGCAAAATGAGGTTTAGAAGGTGCTTAAAGTGACTTTAAAGAGAATGAGACGATGCAAAATGAGGTTTAAAGGTGCTTAAAGTGACTTTAAAGAGAATGAGACGATGCAAAATGGTGTTTAGAAGGTGCTTAAGGTGACTTTAAAGAGAATGAGACGATGCAAAATGAGGTTTAGAAGGTGCTTAAAGTGACTTTAAAGAGAATGAGACGATGCAAAATGAGGTTTAGAAGGTGCTTAAAGTGACTTTAAAGAGAATGAGACGATGCAAAATGGTGTTTAGAAGGTGCTTGTTGCAAACACTTTCTACTTCGCGGGAATTAAAAGAATTCTTAGGAATTTCTATTGTGGCAAAGAAAAGCCAAAAATTTACTCTTTATTCCCGTTGGTTGTGCTTGTACAAGAGTAAGAAGCTTTTTCCCGCTTTTCCACTTCTTTTATCGGTTTTCTAACGATAGTATCGTTCCCTTTTCGTCTGACAGGTGCTGTTGGAGCGAGTTCGAACTTATGGGTCCGAACTGTTTCCAACATTTCTCCTCCCCGAGTGAGACACCTGTTTTCTCACTCTATTTGCACCTGTCTATCTGTTATCAATCTTCTATTATCTGTCAATCTTCTGTTCTATCAACCTTCTTCTTTGTTGATCCACGTGGGAATATGTTTCCTGCTGCTGTTTGTCCTTGCTGATTACCCGGTAAGTAACAAACCTTTGCACGTTTAAAATATCTATTCTTCTTGCAGGTTAACAAATTCACGCGAGCTATCCCTGAACTGCTGATCTTTTGTTTTTAAACTGTGCCATCAACGGCTCAGTACGCAACAAGAAAAAAAAACAAAATCTTCACATCGTTGCCGCATACTCAATACAGACCACAGGGTCATTCCGTCATCGGTGAACGTTGCCGAAATCATGCCTCTGTCCGAGCCATCCGGATGATGCTGTGTCTCCTGCTCGTCAAGATCGTCTGTCGGTTGCCTGGCCAGCAACGCACCTCCTGTCGGCTGGCTGGAGGAGAACAATGCCGCAGACCTGGCACCGTCCGAGCCGCTCCCTCGGCCACCACTGCTGCTCGATCCTACGCGTGCGGGTGGCCTTCGTCGCCGACCCCATTGTCGGTAGTTACGCTTGTTGCGATGACATCGAAACGCTGCTGGAATTCCCGAGTTCGAACAAGCGCGGGCCATCATCCGATTCGGACCGCGGTAGTTCTGGTGGTCGAAACGTTCCCGGTTGTTGCAGCAGCTTCGACGCTCCAATAGCAGCTCAGGTAGGTTGTGCATGCGTGCCAAACTTGGCTCTGGCCGACAATCGAACTCACTAATCCATTTCCAGTCTCGATCGTAAGAACGACGCTGGACACTGGACGAAAACAGCGGTTGTTGCAGTGGCGTTCGATTGTGGGCACGCCGGTGAACACAACCAAACGAATCACTGCCGCCAGGTTGATCATCCTGCTCGCAACTGCAGCCGGTGGCGATGTGGTTGTAATACCCTCGCCGCATACCGCCTCCGTTGCGATCACCTTCACCATCCGAGAGCCGGCGATTGCACACCAGCCGCTCCGGTATTGCCAACACGCTGATCGAACCGTCACCGACGAGCGGGCTGCTCGAATCACCGTCATCGTGCGGCAAGGAGATCGCCACACTATTGTGGTCGGTAAGTATTTCTTGCAGATCTTCCTCATTTTCGTCGCAAGGTAAGTTGGACAAGTGTTCCGAACATGGTGGATGATGCGATGTCGAGTAGTCGGTAAAGATGCGGGTGGTGTGCAGCGGCGTCGGTAGCGCAATAAGCTGCGTGCGCAATTCACGGTCATCGTCATCGTCGTTTCCATCCTTTCTCCAGACGCACCCGTTCAACGCATGGACGAAAGAATTAATCTCTCTTTCCACACTTTTCAGCTCCTGCACAGAGTGTAGCGCAGCAGGACCTTTCTGATTGTTTTGGTCCATCTGTTGCTGCAACGTGCCTCCTTCGCGCTTTATGGATTCTTCCCAATCAATCCTCGACTCCACGATCACCTCCGGATGGCTGCATGGTTGCTGCAAAATGTGTATTCCAGTGCCGTGGTGTGAAGTTTGTAATAAGTGAGAAGTACCGTGTAAAGTATGTTCCGAGTGGGTTTGTGCGTGGTCCAGATCCGTTCGCGTCGTTTGTGCCGTTTCATGTGCAAGTGACAAAGGGCAACTTTCGTTGGCCACTTGCACATTTCCGTGATGCGCGTCGTGCACATCCGCCATCGCGCCTCCATCGCGCGTCGTTGCCGCCTCCATCGCGCTTTCACGCGTCCCTTTTGCCACCATCGCGGTTTGCTGTTCCACAACCTCGGGTGATCGCTCGGGGTCATGGTTGGTGGGCATGCAATATTCGGTGCTTGTGGCCACTTGCGCACCCTTCCTTTCATGGTGTGCTACCCCGCATCGGTCAGTGGCGTGCAGCCACTCTTCGGGTTTCCCCGGGCTACCTCTCCGGGCAGCCTCGTATTCGATCACGGCCAACTGCAGCTCTTGCTGTTGGATCGAAATGCTTCTAAGCAGCTCTTCACGCCGCTTTGAAATCCAGTCTTGGTACCGGATCCATTGTGGTGATGGTATCGTTGCGCGTTCCGTTTGGTGATGGTCCGTTGGTGTTGTGCCCCAATATTCTCCCGGCGACGTGCGTGCTGTCCAGGCAGCCGAGAATTTGTTGGGCGGTTGGTAGCCACTATGCAGCATCGGCGACGGGCCGCTTATTGCGGCAGCCGACGGGGCATGTGTTGCGGCCTTTCCCATTGTGGACCGGTAGCTTCGGTGGTCCGGCGACAGGCCACTTTCTGTGGCAGCCGAACTGAAGGTCCCGCGTCCGGTGTTTAGCGGTAAACTAGCGTCGATTTCCGAACCGACGCCTCCGGTAATCACCATTTTGTACACGAACGGGTCCATCGTTTTTACGCGCACTTTCGATACGATATTTTCACCACTTTCTTTTCTTTATTATAAGTTTTGGAGTTTTAGCCAAAACGAAAGAAGTAAATTTTTGGAATGTTGCAAACACTTTCTACTTCGCGGGAATTAAAAGAATTCTTAGGAATTTCTATTGTGGCAAAGAAAAGCCAAAAATTTACTCTTTATTCCCGTTGGTTGTGCTTGTACAAGAGTAAGAAGCTTTTTCCCGCTTTTCCACTTCTTTTATCGGTTTTCTAACGATAGTATCGTTCCCTTTTCGTCTGACAGGTGCTGTTGGAGCGAGTTCGAACTTATGGGTCCGAACTGTTTCCAACAGTGCTTAAAGTGACTTTAAAGAGAATGAGACGATGCAAAATGAGGTTTAGAAGGTGCTTAAAGTGACTTTAAAGAGAATGAGACGATGCAAAATGGTGTTTAGAAGGTGCTTAAGGTGACTTTAAAGAGAATGAGACGATGCAAAATGAGGTTTAGAAGGTGCTTAAAGTGACTTTAAAGAGAATGAGACGATGCAAAATGGTGTTTAGAAGGTGCTTAAAGTGACTTTAAAGAGAATGAGACGATGCAAAATGGTGTTTAGAAGGTGCTTAAAGTGACTTTAAAGAGAATGAGACGATGCAAAATGGTGTTTAGAAGGTGCTTAAGGTGACTTTAAAGAGAATGAGACGATGCAAAATGAGGTTTAGAAGGTGCTTAAAGTGACTTTAAAGAGAATGAGACGATGCAAAATGGTGTTTAGAAGGTGCTTAAGGTGACTTTAAAGAGAATGAGACGATGCAAAATGAGGTTTTAGAAGGTGCTTAAGGTGACTTTAAAGAGAATGAGACGATGCAAAATGAGGTTTAGAAGGTGCTTAAGGTGACTTTAAAGAGAATGAGACGATGCAAAATGAGGTTTAGAAGGTGCTTAAAGTGACTTTCAAGAGAATGAGACGATGCAAAATGAGGTTTAGAAGGTGCTTAAAGTGACTTTAAAGAGAATGAGACGATGCAAAATGGTGTTTAGAAGGTGCTTAAGGTGACTTTAAAGAGAATGAGACGATGCAAAATGAGGTTTAGAAGGTGCTTAAGTGACTTTAAAGAGAATGAGACGATGCAAAAATGAGGTTTAGAAGGTGCTTAAAGTGACTTTAAAGAGAATGAGACGATGCAAAATGGTGTTTAGAAGGTGCTTAAAGTGACTTTAAAGAGAATGAGACGATGCAAAATGGTGTTTAGAAGGTGCTTAAAGTGACTTTAAAGAGAATGAGACGATGCAAAATGGTTTTAGAAGGTGCTTAAAGTGACTTTAAAGAGAATGAGACGATGCAAAATGGTGTTTAGAAGGTGCTTAAAGTGACTTTAAAGAGAATGAGACGATGCAAAATGAGGTTTAGAAGGTGCTTAAAGTGACTTTAAAGAGAATGAGACGATGCAAAATGGTGTTTAGAAGGTGCTTAAGGTGACTTTAAAGAGAATGAGACGATGCAAAATGAGGTTTAGAAGGTGCTTAAAGTGACTTTAAAGAGAATGAGACGATGCAAAATGGTGTTTAGAAGGTGCTTAAGGTGACTTTAAAGAGAATGAGACGATGCAAAATGAGGTTTAGAAGGTGCTTAAAGTGACTTTAAAGAGAATGAGACGATGCAAAATGGTGTTTAGAAGGTGCTTTAAGTGACTTTAAAGAGAATGAGACGATGCAAAATGGTGTTTAGAAGGTGCTTAAAGTGACTTTAAAGAGAATGAGACGATGCAAAATGGTGTTTAGAAGGTGCTTAAGGTGACTTTAAAGAGAATGAGACGATGCAAAATGAGGTTTAGAAGGTGCTTAAAGTGACTTTAAAGAGAATGAGACTATGCAAAATGGTGTTTAGAAGGTGCTTAAGGTGACTTTAAAGAGAATGAGACGATGCAAAATGAGGTTTAGAAGGTGCTTAAAGTGACTTTAAAGAGAACGAGACGATGCAAAATGAGGTTTAGAAGGTGCTTAAAGTGACTTTAAAGAGAATGAGACGATGCAAAATGAGGTTTAGAAGGTGCTTAAAGTGACTTTAAAGAGAATGAGACGATGCAAAATGAGGTTTAGAAGGTGCTTAAAGTGACTTTAAAGAGAATGAGACGATGCAAAATGGTGTTTAGAAGGTGCTTAAAGTGACTTTAAAGAGAATGAGACGATGCAAAATGGTGTTTAGAAGGTGCTTAAAGTGACTTTAAAGAGAATGAGACGATGCAAAATGGTGTTTAGAAGGTGCTTAAAGTGACTTTAAAGAGAATGAGACGATGCAAAATGGTGTTTAGAAGGTGCTTAAAGTGACTTTAAAGAGAATGAGACGATGCAAAATGGTGTTTAGAAGGTGCTTAAGGTGACTTTAAAGAGAATGAGACGATGCAAAATGAGGTTTAGAAGGTGCTTAAAGTGACTTTAAAGAGAATGAGACGATGCAAAATGGTGTTTAGAAGGTGCTTAAGGTGACTTTAAAGAGAATGAGACGATGCAAAATGAGGTTTAGAAGGTGCTTAAAGTGACTTTAAAGAGAATGAGACGATGCAAAATGGTGTTTAGAAGGTGCTTAAAGTGACTTTAAAGAGAATGAGACGATGCAAAATGGTGTTTAGAAGGTGCTTAAGGTGACTTTAAAGAGAATGAGACGATGCAAAATGAGGTTTAGAAGGTGCTTAAAGTGACTTTAAAGAGAATGAGACGATGCAAAATGAGGTTTAGAAGGTGCTTAAAGTGACTTTAAAGAGAATGAGACGATGCAAAATGGTGTTTAGAAGGTGCTTAAGGTGACTTTAAAGAGAATGAGACGATGCAAAATGAGGTTAAGAAGGTACTTAAAGTGACTTTAAAGAGAATGAGACGATGCAAAATGAGGTTTAGAAGGTGCTTAAAGTGACTTTAAAGAGAATGAGACGATGCAAAATGAGGTTTAGAAGGTGCTTAAGGTGACTTTAAAGAGAATGAGACGATGCAAAATGAGGTTTAGAAGGTGCTTAAAGTGACTTTAAAGAGAATGAGACGATGCAAAATGAGGTTTAGAAGGTGCTTAAAGTGACTTTAAAGAGAATGAGACGATGCAAAATGAGGTTTAGAAGGTGCTTAAAGTGACTTTAAAGAGAATGAGACGATGCAAAATGAGGTTTAGAAGGTGCTTAAAGTGACTTTAAAGAGAATGAGACGATGCAAAATGGTGTTTAGAAGGTGCTTAAGGTGACTTTAAAGAGAATGAGACGATGCAAAATGAGGTTTAGAAGGTGCTTAAAGTGACTTTAAAGAGAATGAGACGATGCAAAATGGTGTTTAGAAGGTGCTTAAGGTGACTTTAAAGAGAATGAGACGATGCAAAATGAGGTTTAGAAGGTGCTTAAAGTGACTTTAAAGAGAATGAGACGATGCAAAATGAGGTTTAGAAGGTGCTTAAAGTGACTTTAAAGAGAATGAGACGATGCAAAATGGTGTTTAGAAGGTGCTTAAGGTGACTTTAAAGAGAATGAGACGATGCAAAATGAGGTTTAGAAGGTGCTTAAAGTGACTTTAAAGAGAATGAGACGATGCAAAATGGTGTTTAGAAGGTGCTTAAAGTGACTTTAAAGAGAATGAGACGATGCAAAATGGTGTTTAGAAGGTGCTTAAGGAGACTTTAAAGAGAATGAGACGATGCAAAATGAGGTTTAGAAGGTGCTTAAAGTGACTTTAAAGAGAATGAGACGATGCAAAATGGTGTTTAGAAGGTGCTTAAGGTGACTTTAAAGAGAATGAGACGATGCAAAATGAGGTTTAGAAGGTGCTTAAAGTGACTTTAAAGAGAATGAGACGATGCAAAATGGTGTTTAGAAGGTGCTTAAGGTGACTTTAAAG
>NW_026690010.1:0-23542 GCF_943734765.1 Anopheles ziemanni | reverse complement strand
TCTAAACACCATTTTGCATCGTCTCATTCTCTTTAAAGTCACTTTAAGCACCTTCTAAAGACCATTTTGCATCGTCTCATTCTCTTTAAAGTCACTTTAAGCACCTTCTAAACACCATTTTGCATCGTCTCATTCTCTTTAAAGACACTTTAAGCACCTTCTAAACACCATTTTGCATCGTCTCATTCTCTTTAAAGTCACTTTAAGCACCTTCTAAACACCATTTTGCATCGTCTCATTCTCTTTAAAGTCACTTTAAGCACCTTCTAAAGACCATTTTGCATCGTCTCATTCTCTTTAAAGTCACTTTAAGCACCTTCTAAACACCATTTTGCATCGTCTCATTCTCTTTAAAGTCACCTTAAGCACCTTCTAAACACCATTTTGCATCGTCTCATTCTCTTTAAAGTCACTTTAAGCACCTTCTAAAGACCATTTTGCATCGTCTCATTCTCTTTAAAGTCACTTTAAGCACCTTCTAAACACCATTTTGCATCGTCTCATTCTCTTTAAAGTCACTTTAAGCACCTTCTAAACACCATTTTGCATCGTCTCATTCTCTTTAAAGTCACTTTAAGCACCTTCTAAACACCATTTTGCATCGTCTCATTCTCTTTAAAGTCACCTTAAGCACCTTCTAAACACCATTTTGCATCGTCTCATTCTCTTTAAAGTCACTTTAAGCACCTTCTAAACACCATTTTGCATCGTCTCATTCTCTTTAAAGTCACTTTAAGCACCTTCTAAACACCATTTTGCATCGTCTCATTCTCTTTAAAGTCACTTTAAGCACCTTCTAAACACCATTTTGCATCGTCTCATTCTCTTTAAAGTCACTTTAAGCACCTTCTAAACACCATTTTGCATCGTCTCATTCTCTTTAAAGTCACTTTAAGCACCTTCTAAAGACCATTTTGCATCGTCTCATTCTCTTTAAAGTCACTTTAAGCACCTTCTAAACACCATTTTGCATCGTCTCATTCTCTTTAAAGTCACCTTAAGCACCTTCTAAACACCATTTTGCATCGTCTCATTCTCTTTAAAGTCACTTTAAGCACCTTCTTAACCTCATTTTGCATCGTCTCATTCTCTTTAAAGTCACTTTAAGCACCTTCTAAAGACCATTTTGCATCGTCTCATTCTCTTTAAAGTCACTTTAAGCACCTTCTAAACACCATTTTGCATCGTCTCATTCTCTTTAAAGTCACTTTAAGCACCTTCTAAAGACCATTTTGCATCGTCTCATTCTCTTTAAAGTCACTTTAAGCACCTTCTAAACCTCATTTTGCATCGTCTCATTCTCTTTAAAGTCACTTTAAGCACCTTCTAAACACCATTTTGCATCGTCTCATTCTCTTTAAAGTCACTTTAAGCACCTTCTAAACACCATTTTGCATCGTCTCATTCTCTTTAAAGTCACTTTAAGCACCTTCTAAAGACCATTTTGCATCGTCTCATTCTCTTTAAAGTCACTTTAAGCACCTTCTAAACACCATTTTGCATCGTCTCATTCTCTTTAAAGTCACCTTAAGCACCTTCTAAACACCATTTTGCATCGTCTCATTCTCTTTAAAGTCACTTTAAGCACCTTCTAAACACCATTTTGCATCGTCTCATTCTCTTTAAAGTCACTTTAAGCACCTTCTAAACACCATTTTGCATCGTCTCATTCTCTTTAAAGTCACTTTAAGCACCTTCTAAACACCATTTTGCATCGTCTCATTCTCTTTAAAGTCACTTTAAGCACCTTCTAAAGACCATTTTGCATCGTCTCATTCTCTTTAAAGTCACTTTAAGCACCTTCTAAACACCATTTTGCATCGTCTCATTCTCTTTAAAGTCACTTTAAGCACCTTCTAAACACCATTTTGCATCGTCTCATTCTCTTTAAAGTCACTTTAAGCACCTTCTAAACACCATTTTGCATCGTCTCATTCTCTTTAAAGTCACTTTAAGCACCTTCTAAACACCATTTTGCATCGTCTCATTCTCTTTAAAGTCACTTTAAGCACCTTCTTAACCTCATTTTGCATCGTCTCATTCTCTTTAAAGTCACTTTAAGCACCTTCTAAAGACCATTTTGCATCGTCTCATTCTCTTTAAAGTCACTTTAAGCACCTTCTAAACACCATTTTGCATCGTCTCATTCTCTTTAAAGTCACTTTAAGCACCTTCTAAAGACCATTTTGCATCGTCTCATTCTCTTTAAAGTCACTTTAAGCACCTTCTAAACACCATTTTGCATCGTCTCATTCTCTTTAAAGTCACTTTAAGCACCTTCTAAACACCATTTTGCATCGTCTCATTCTCTTTAAAGTCACTTTAAGCACCTTCTAAACACCATTTTGCATCGTCTCATTCTCTTTAAAGTCACTTTAAGCACCTTCTAAAGACCATTTTGCATCGTCTCATTCTCTTTAAAGTCACCTTAAGCACCTTCTAAACACCATTTTGCATCGTCTCATTCTCTTTAAAGTCACTTTAAGCACCTTCTAAACACCATTTTGCATCGTCTCATTCTCTTTAAAGTCACTTTAAGCACCTTCTAAACACCATTTTGCATCGTCTCATTCTCTTTAAAGTCACTTTAAGCACCTTCTAAACACCATTTTGCATCGTCTCATTCTCTTTTAAGTCACTTTAAGCACCTTCTAAAGACCATTTTGCATCGTCTCATTCTCTTTAAAGTCACTTTAAGCACCTTCTAAACACCATTTTGCATCGTCTCATTCTCTTTAAAGTCACTTTAAGCACCTTCTAAACCTCATTTTGCATCGTCTCATTCTCTTTAAAGTCACTTTAAGCACCTTCTAAACACCATTTTGCATCGTCTCATTCTCTTTAAAGTCACTTTAAGCACCTTCTAAACACCATTTTGCATTGTCTCATTCTCTTTAAAGTCACTTTAAGCACCTTCTAAACACCATTTTGCATCGTCTCATTCTCTTTAAAGTCACTTTAAGCACCTTCTAAACACCATTTTGCATCGTCTCATTCTCTTTAAAGTCACTTTAAGCACCTTCTAAACACCATTTTGCATCGTCTCATTCTCTTTAAAGTCACTTTAAGCACCTTCTAAACACCATTTTGCATCGTCTCATTCTCTTTAAAGTCACTTTAAGCACCTTCTAAACACCATTTTGCATCGTCTCATTCTCTTTAAAGTCACTTTAAGCACCTTCTAAACACCATTTTGCATCGTCTCATTCTCTTTAAAGTCACTTTAAGCACCTTCTAAACACCATTTTGCATCGTCTCATTCTCTTTAAAGTCACTTTAAGCACCTTCTAAACACCATTTTGCATCGTCTCATTCTCTTTAAAGTCACTTTAAGCACCTTCTAAACACCATTTTGCATCGTCTCATTCTCTTTAAAGTCACTTTAAGCACCTTCTAAACACCATTTTGCATCGTCTCATTCTCTTTAAAGTCACTTTAAGCACCTTCTAAACACCATTTTGCATCGTCTCATTCTCTTTAAAGTCACCTTAAGCACCTTCTAAACCTCATTTTGCATCGTCTCATTCTCTTTAAAGTCACTTTAAGCACCTTCTAAACACCATTTTGCATCGTCTCATTCTCTTTAAAGTCACTTTAAGCACCTTCTAAACACCATTTTGCATCGTCTCATTCTCTTTAAAGTCACTTTAAGCACCTTCTAAACACCATTTTGCATCGTCTCATTCTCTTTAAAGTCACTTTAAGCACCTTCTAAACACCATTTTGCATCGTCTCATTCTCTTTAAAGTCACTTTAAGCACCTTCTAAAGACCATTTTGCATCGTCTCATTCTCTTTAAAGTCACTTTAAGCACCTTCTAAACACCATTTTGCATCGTCTCATTCTCTTTAAAGTCACTTTAAGCACCTTCTAAAGACCATTTTGCATCGTCTCATTCTCTTTAAAGTCACTTTAAGCACCTTCTAAAGACCATTTTGCATCGTCTCATTCTCTTTAAAGTCACTTTAAGCACCTTCTAAAGACCATTTTGCATCGTCTCATTCTCTTTAAAGTCACTTTAAGCACCTTCTAAAGACCATTTTGCATCGTCTCATTCTCTTTAAAGTCACTTTAAGCACCTTCTTAACCTCATTTTGCATCGTCTCATTCTCTTTAAAGTCACTTTAAGCACCTTCTAAAGACCATTTTGCATCGTCTCATTCTCTTTAAAGTCACTGTAACGACGTGGAATTGTCCGATCAAGCGCGAAGGTAGCTTGACCGTGTGCGTTGGTCGTCTCCAACGCGAACACCTTTTAACGCACTCGACTCCTTCGGCTTTAGTATCAACGTGTTCGGTCCGGGCCGTGACTATGCCGACACCGGAGAAAACAACGTGTGATACTAAAACCTTGACTTGACGATAACCGAGAATTCGGTCCGCGACGTGACTACGCCGCCAACGGAGAGAGATTCTAGCGAATTATCGTTAAGTCTTTCGGATAGGGTTAGGAAGCTGGCTTTCGGTACGATCGGTCCGCGCCGTGACTACGCCGACGACGGAGAAATCGCGACCGAGGATGGGATAGAACTTTGGATCTTTCGAGAGTTTGGTCCGTGCCGTGACTACGCCGACGCCGGAGGAGACGCTCTCGAATTTTCCTAAGTCTTTCGGACTGGGATAGAAAGGTTGATTTGGTACGATCGGTCCGCGCCGTGACTACGCCGACAACGGAGAAATCGTAACCGGATTGGGATGGGACTCGCGGATTTTTCGGGAGTTTGGTCCGTGCCGTGACTACGCCGACGCCGGAGGGGACGCTCTCGAAATTTCCTAAGCCCTTGGGTAAGGAGGGAATTGAACTTGTGGATTTCCTGGGAGTTTGGTCCGTGCCGTGACTATGCCGACGCCGGAGGGGACGCTCTCAAGATTTCCTAAGTTCTTAGGGTAAGGTTGCTGAAAGGGTAAAAATAATTAGACCGGACTTCCTTTCCTCTAAAACGTCGAGGTTAAGATGATGAGAACATCCACGAGTCTCGTACCAAGACGGTCAAGGTGACCGCCTCGGATGGATTCCCATGAAAGTCTCATTTTATTCCAAATTTGTCCGTCTTATATACCTAAATGGTTTCTATGGACTAAAGAGCGCGAGCGAGTTAGAAGATCTCACTCCAGAATCCAGATTTGTTTTCAGTTGCGTTAGATTAACGTATATTCCTGTTCCAACTTGTTCATTCATGTTCGTTCGAACATATTCGCAGTTTTTATATTGAACTTGAAATCGAACATTGCTCTTTGTGACTACATTGTTGTCTAGGCTTAGATGCTTATGTTTTGGCCTGACTCACTGACTTTCGCATGATTTGGTCACGTATTCGAATCTTATGCTGGCCATGTACTTGAACTTATGTCGATCGCGTAAACAATTGAAGATTGTTTACGAGGTCGATCGGAGCGCAACGTTCGTCAACGCGCTCTCGCTACGTTCGATCGTTCCTTCTACAATGTTGTTTCGTTGGAATTCGGCTATCTGGATTTGTACTGGATAATACATTGTTAGATCGCGCACGCTCGCGATTCCTTCTACAATGTTGGAATTTGGTTATGCTGAATTTTGTACTTGTTAAAACATTGTTAGATCGCGCCCGCTCGCGATCGTTCGTTCTACAATGTTTTATTGTTGGAATTTGTTTATGTGAAATTTGTTTCGCGTACGCATACGTGTGGCGTCTTGACTTTGTAGTCTTAAGCGATCTCGCTTTTCCGGTCTTTGCTCCCACGCGTTGAGCAAGCCATGTTTTGATTTAATTACTTATGTTTGTCGCGCCATACGTTTAGCGCTGTCGTTGCACGCATGCTTACACATCTCGTTCCCGATGAATCGTATCCGGGAAGTCATGTGTATTTTGATCCACGATTGTACTTGGTACCGAAAGTAACAATCGTTTCCTTTACCGATTTACATGCGCGTTTGCATTGGTGCAACGACAGCGGTAATCGCTGTTTCTATGCTTTGCGTTTATCCTAAACTTTACTCGTGGTTGTTCTGTGTTAGACCAACAACCTTTTCTGGCCAATCCAAGCATATTATGGCCATCTTTGTTGGCTATTTGTTCCTTCCTTTACCTTCATTTTCTTGTCTGTGGGGTCTGTGTATAAATTTTATATTTTGTCATGCCAATTTGAGAACCGATTTTTTAACTCGAACGAGACCTATCGTCCGTCCGTAACACCGCCCCTCGTAAAACGCGAGTATACTAAGTTTTACGCTACAGTGCAGGACGATATCTCGCTTTGTAAAATGTTATTTTTTAAGTAACCTTTAAAACGCGACCTTCGAAATATCTATCTGTCCTTATGATATTTTGATTGCGCAATGTTATTTGTTATTTGTTATGCGTTACTCAAGTTGGGATTGATTCTCGCTCCGATTTGTACGTTCTCTGCTTCCACGCTGCGTGGTGGGATGTCTTCGTTCTGCCACAATCGTTGCTGCGTTGTGAACCTTTGCGTTGCGTTAGGTCAGTTATTCGTTGCTCGTTGAATAAACTTATGTTGAGCTGGTCGATCGTGGTTTTCTGCTGTTTGTCGTTTGTTGTCGAGATGAAGCTGACGATGCATACTTTAGTTGCAGCCGAATATTGACGAGTTGCCCTTGTCCTTGGCATGTCTAGTCGTCTGCCTTGCTGTTTGTGTTCGAAGATGCCGGACGGAAACGTGACATTCGTCTCCTCCGCATGTAATACAGGCGCTTGATGTAACTATGTTTACATCGGTTTACAATTTTGGACGCTTATTGTGTAGATTGCGAGTCACTCTCGCGTTCTCGTCTTGTTGCCTTGGACGGAATTCTTTCGTTTACAGCTGATGCCATGAGTCTGCATATGCGTTTGCTGTTTACAGATGATGCTCCCGCCGAAACCGGTCATATTGTAACTTGTACCGGATTATTACAAGGCGGGCAGCGAAGTAGCCGAGCGTACTTGATACGATCGGAAGTAGGTAAGTTGCATCCATGATGAATGATGTGGATGTGCTTCTGCTTGTAGTCGTCGGGATCAGCGAGATGGGCATTAATGGCGGTTGGACCATCTCCTGTTGATCGTATGCAATACCAGTGTTGTTGTTGGTGCTGCCGTTCAGTATTTGACGCACTGCCTGTTGTGTGCGATACTCGCATATGTCTCGATGGCATTCTCTCTCTTCTCGATCTATTGTTTCTGGTAGATGCGGACGTTGGTGTAAATCGAACGCGTCTACGAGTGTAACGTTATGTGCTTCGTAGTCTCCGGCTGAAGTATCGTGTGGCCACCACGTCCTTAACCGATGACTGCGTTGAACCATTTTATCTGATGATAGCGTGCTGCGTCGTCTAGTGAGCAGCCTTCTAGTTCCAAGGATCTGTCGAAATGGTGTTTCTCAGCATACAGCTTCTCTCTCTCTCTGGTTACTTTGTTGAGACCTGACGCAAGGTTGACCGTTGAGTGTTGCTGCAAGTAGCCAATTGACTTCAGCGTCGCCGTTGTCCAGGATGTCCTATGGTTGTACATGCTGTTGAATCGGCACTCGTTGTCCATCGTGAGCAATCAATCCCTTCAAACTACTTTCAAGAATGGATCCTAATGCCGTCCTTTATTGGCATGTTCCTATCGCATGATCCTTTTACTTTTTATGCTTGTTTTTTATTAGGTTTTAACTTTGTTGTGTGCATACTAGTGAACTACCTCGACTGGTTACTTTAACTTTTCTCAGTTTTGTTTGCAATTGGCATGTCTTCTACCGGGTAAGCCGGTGCCGTTTTCTCAATCCTGCCTGATTGAGCTTGATTATACTTGCATGTTTTTGTGGCCATTTGTCCCCTTGACCGGGGACCACTCTGCGTCTCAGCTTTTACCTTTACTGGCCTGGGATGTTACTCCATAATCGATTGGAGCTTCTGTAGTTGCACTAGAGGGGTGTTCCTGAAATTAAATCTCATGAAAGGGGATAGTATTAGTTAACCCATTTTGGGCTGTGCTAAATATTAATAAACCAACCACTCCAGGTTAGTTTATATTGTAGTCAATGATTTCCAGAATGAGGCGTATTCCTTTTAACACCTCCATCAGTTGACCTGTTTTCCTTTGTTTGAACCTTTTGGTTTTATGTTTTGTTTTGCAAGATGTGTCAATTAAGAACTGTTAAGTTTTAACTTGCAATGTGTTGATCAAGATTCCTGTAACACTTGATAGTATGTATTTGAGGTTTTTTATTTATGGCATGGTTACTTATTAGTTCGGGTTGTTACCGAATAGACGTGTTTACGCCCTTGGTGCATATTAAGATGCCTTATTGTTTTGTCTTGTGGCAAACCATGTTCCATTACTTCCTGCCAAACACCCGAATCACTAATTTTTGTTCTGTGATTTTCCTTTTTTCGGGATCTGCTTTGGAATTGTTTCTATTCCTTGTTTGGCCCTGTCTTGCCCTTTTTCATGGGTCTTTTCATTGTCCGTTGCGATGAGAATTTATGGAGCTGGCAATAATACGATTTGCTTACCTGTCATTCAAATTCCTATGAATTTGAAATAACTCCATACCTGGTGTTTCCTCTTCGCCTTCCTTCGTTAGGTGGGTCGTTGTTCCGTAGATGATCCAGTTTTCAGGTGCCTCGTGCCTGCTTCGGAGCTCTACTTCCACCTCATTTATTTTTCCGCGGTTTAACACTTGACACTGGTGTTTCCTCGTTTCGCGGTTTGGCCTGGTAACGCACGTGATTGCACTAACCTTTGGGGTTACCTGGAGCCAGTTCCTGTTAGTCGACGTCACCTTGCGTCGTTAATCCCTCCAGTTGAGAGATTCTATGATCGGACGTAGGAGCTCTTTCCCTTCGCTGTTAAGGCTATCCTAAGCCATTTCCTTCGGTGGTCGACGTCCCGTGGCGTCGCCAATCTCTCCTTGTGAGAGACTCAATGATCGATGCATTTAGATCTGTGAACCGGTCGCGGTTTGGCCTGGTAACGCACGTGATTGCACTAACCTTTGGGGTTACCTGGAGCCAATTTTTAATCCCTCCCGTTGAGAGATTCTATAATCGATGCATTTAGATCGTTCGTAGGGATCACGTCCTGCGATTCCCTACGCTGTTGAGGCTATCAAGCGTCAACCGGCCTTTGTCCAATTTGGACTCTGAAGGAGTTACTGAGTCGTACTCTCTCAACCGTTGAACCAGGCCCGTTTCCCTGATTCCGAGGAGTCGAAGTTCACTCGTCCTCTGCTATCCCGGACAGAGGCTTCAGTGCCGTTTTTAAATGCCGTTTTGGCAGTGGTGCGGTCCCTTACCTTTAGGCGACCGGAGATAATGATCTCTTTGCTACTGTGCAAACACCTGAAGAGTTCTCCGGCTTAACTGGTGGGGATATGTTGGCCGAGAGAATTTTCTCTTCCCTTATACGAACTGAAGGAATTACTATGTCGACAATATGCTGACGCGGCGCAGGCCCTAATTGGCCTGGGTCAGAAGAGTCGCAGTTCACTCTTTCGCTGCATTCGAGCGTTAACTCGAAACAGTGCAGCGACTTCAGTCGTGTCCTTTAAAGCACTTTCACTTCACTTATACGAACTGAAGGAATTACTATGTCGACAATATGCTGACGCGGCGCAGGCCCTAATTGGCCTGGGTCAGAAGAGTCGCAGTTCACTCTTTCGCTGCATTCGAGCGTTAACTCGAAACAGTGCAGCGACTTCAGTCGTGTCCTTTAAAGCACTTTCACTTCACTTATACGAACTGAAGGAATTACTATGTCGACAATATGCTGACGCGGCGCAGGCCCTAATTGGCCTGGGTCAGAAGAGTCGCAGTTCACTCTTTCGCTGCATTCGAGCGTTAACTCGAAACTGTGCAGCGACTTCAGTCGTGTCCTTTAAAGCACCTTTACTTCACTTGCTCACTGAACTTCACTGTACTGCACTTTGTACCTTGAGAAGTCACTTATACGAATTTCACAATACTGCTCACAAACTTCACTTTGAGTCAGTCACAACAGCTGTTCTTCAGGTGACAGCACACCTTTTCACTACTGCTGTTCTTTAGGCGACAGCACGCCTTGTGAATTCGTTCACGAGTACAACCGCGCGCGATGCTGTACTCCTCTCTGGAGCCACCATGTAACGACGTGGGATTGTCCGATCAAGCGCGAAGGTAGCTTGACCGTGTGCGTTGGTCGTCTCCAACGCGAACATCTTTGAATGCGCTCGACTCCTTCGGCTTTAGTATCAACGTGTTCGGTCCGAGCCGTGACTATGCCGACACCGGAGAAAACAACGTGTGATACTAAAACCTTGACTTGACGATAACCGAGAATTCGGTCCGCGACGTGACTACGCCGCCAACGGAGAGAGATTCTGGCGAATTATCGTTAAGTCTTTCGGATAGGGTTAGGAAGTTGGCTTTCGGTACGATCGGTCCGCGCCGTGACTACGCCGACAACGGAGAAATCGCGACCGAGGATGGATAGAACTTTGGATCTTTCGAGAGTTTGGTCCGTGCCGTGACTACGCCGACGCCGGAGGAGACGCTCTCGAATTTTCCTAAGTCTTTCGGACTGGGATAGAAAGGTTGATTTGGTACGATCGGTCCGCGCCGTGACTACGCCGACAACGGAGAAATCGTAACCGGATTGGGATGGGACTCGCGGATTTTTCGGGAGTTTGGTCCGTGCCGTGACTACGCCGACGCCGGAGGGGACGCTCTCGAAATTTCCTAAGCCCTTGGGTAAGGAGGGAATTGAACTTGTGGATTTCCTGGGAGTTTGGTCCGTGCCGTGACTATGCCGACGCCGGAGGGGACGCTCTCAAGATTTCCTAAGTTCTTAGGGTAAGGTTGCTGAAAGGGTAAAAATAATTAGACCGGACTTCCTTTCCTCTAAAACGTCGAGGTTAAGATGATGAGAACATCCACGAGTCTCGTACCAAGACGGTCAAGGTGACCGCCTCGGATGGATTCCCATGAAAGTCTCATTTTATTCCAAATTTGTCCGTCTTATATACCTAAATGGTTTCTATGGACTAAAGAGCGCGAGCGAGTTAGAAGATCTCACTCCAGAATCCAGATTTGTTTTCAGTTGCGTTAGATTAACGTATATTCCTGTTCCAACTTGTTCATTCATGTTCGTTCGAACATATTCGCAGTTTTTATATTGAACTTGAAATCGAACATTGCTCTTTGTGACTACATTGTTGTCTAGGCTTAGATGCTTATGTTTTGGCCTGACTCACTGACTTTCGCATGATTTGGTCACGTATTCGAATCTTATGCTGGCCATGTACTTGAACTTATGTCGATCGCGTAAACAATTGAAGATTGTTTACGAGGTCGATCGGAGCGCAACGTTCGTCAACGCGCTCTCGCTACGTTCGATCGTTCCTTCTACAATGTTGTTTCGTTGGAATTCGGCTATCTGGATTTGTACTGGATAATACATTGTTAGATCGCGCACGCTCGCGATTCCTTCTACAATGTTGGAATTTGGTTATGCTGAATTTTGTACTTGTTAAAACATTGTTAGATCGCGCCCGCTCGCGATCGTTCGTTCTACAATGTTTTATTGTTGGAATTTGTTTATGTGAAATTTGTTTCGCGTACGCATACGTGTGGCGTCTTGACTTTGTAGTCTTAAGCGATCTCGCTTTTCCGGTCTTTGCTCCCACGCGTTGAGCAAGCCATGTTTTGATTTAATTACTTATGTTTGTCGCGCCATACGTTTAGCGCTGTCGTTGCACGCATGCTTACACATCTCGTTCCCGATGAATCGTATCCGGGAAGTCATGTGTATTTTGATCCACGATTGTACTTGGTACCGAAAGTAACAATCGTTTCCTTTACCGATTTACATGCGCGTTTGCATTGGTGCAACGACAGCGGTAATCGCTGTTTCTATGCTTTGCGTTTATCCTAAACTTTACTCGTGGTTGTTCTGTGTTAGACCAACAACCTTTTCTGGCCAATCCAAGCATATTATGGCCATCTTTGTTGGCTATTTGTTCCTTCCTTTACCTTCATTTTCTTGTCTGTGGGGTCTGTGTATAAATTTTATATTTTGTCATGCCAATTTGAGAACCGATTTTTTAACTCGAACGAGACCTATCGTCCGTCCGTAACAGTCACTTTAAGCACCTTCTAAACACCATTTTGCATCGTCTCATTCTCTTTAAAGTCACTTTAAGCACCTTCTAAACACCATTTTGCATCGTCTCATTCTCTTTAAAGTCACTTTAAGCACCTTCTAAACACCATTTTGCATTGTCTCATTCTCTTTAAAGTCACCTTAAGCACCTTCTAAACACCATTTTGCATCGTCTCATTCTCTTTAAAGTCACTTTAAGCACCTTCTAAACACCATTTTGCATCGTCTCATTCTCTTTAAAGTCACTTTAAGCACCTTCTAAACACCATTTTGCATCGTCTCATTCTCTTTAAAGTCACTTTAAGCACCTTCTAAAGACCATTTTGCATCGTCTCATTCTCTTTAAAGTCACTTTAAGCACCTTCTAAACACCATTTTGCATCGTCTCATTCTCTTTAAAGTCACTTTAAGCACCTTCTAAACACCATTTTGCATCGTCTCATTCTCTTTAAAGTCACTTTAAGCACCTTCTAAACACCATTTTGCATCGTCTCATTCTCTTTAAAGTCACTTTAAGCACCTTCTAAACACCATTTTGCATCGTCTCATTCTCTTTAAAGTCACTTTAAGCACCTTCTAAACACCATTTTGCATCGTCTCATTCTCTTTAAAGTCACTTTAAGCACCTTCTAAACACCATTTTGCATCGTCTCATTCTCTTTAAAGTCACTTTAAGCACCTTCTAAAGACCATTTTGCATCGTCTCATTCTCTTTAAAGTCACTTTAAGCACCTTCTAAAGACCATTTTGCATCGTCTCATTCTCTTTAAAGTCACTTTAAGCACCTTCTAAACACCATTTTGCATCGTCTCATTCTCTTTAAAGTCACTTTAAGCACCTTCTAAAGACCATTTTGCATCGTCTCATTCTCTTTAAAGTCACTTTAAGCACCTTCTAAAGACCATTTTGCATCGTCTCATTCTCTTTAAAGTCACTTTAAGCACCTTCTAAACACCATTTTGCATCGTCTCATTCTCTTTAAAGTCACTTTAAGCACCTTCTAAAGACCATTTTGCATCGTCTCATTCTCTTTAAAGTCACTTTAAGCACCTTCTAAACCTCATTTTGCATCGTCTCATTCTCTTTAAAGTCACTTTAAGCACCTTCTAAAGACCATTTTGCATCGTCTCATTCTCTTTAAAGTCACTTTAAGCACCTTCTAAACACCATTTTGCATCGTCTCATTCTCTTTAAAGTCACTTTAAGCACCTTCTAAACACCATTTTGCATCGTCTCATTCTCTTTAAAGTCACTTTAAGCACCTTCTAAACACCATTTTGCATCGTCTCATTCTCTTTAAAGTCACTTTAAGCACCTTCTAAACACCATTTTGCATCGTCTCATTCTCTTTAAAGTCACCTTAAGCACCTTCTAAACACCATTTTGCATCGTCTCATTCTCTTTAAAGTCACTTTAAGCACCTTCTAAACACCATTTTGCATCGTCTCATTCTCTTTAAAGTCACTTTAAGCACCTTCTAAACACCATTTTGCATCGTCTCATTCTCTTTAAAGTCACTTTAAGCACCTTCTAAACACCATTTTGCATCGTCTCATTCTCTTTAAAGTCACTTTAAGCACCTTCTAAACACCATTTTGCATCGTCTCATTCTCTTTAAAGTCACTTTAAGCACCTTCTAAACACCATTTTGCATCGTCTCATTCTCTTTAAAGTCACTTTAAGCACCTTCTAAAGACCATTTTGCATCGTCTCATTCTCTTTAAAGTCACTTTAAGCACCTTCTAAACACCATTTTGCATCGTCTCATTCTCTTTAAAGTCACTTTAAGCACCTTCTAAACACCATTTTGCATCGTCTCATTCTCTTTAAAGTCACTTTAAGCACCTTCTAAACACCATTTTGCATCGTCTCATTCTCTTTAAAGTCACTTTAAGCACCTTCTAAAGACCATTTTGCATCGTCTCATTCTCTTTAAAGTCACTTTAAGCACCTTCATAACACCATTTTGCATCGTCTCATTCTCTTTAAAGTCACTTTAAGCACCTTCTAAACACCATTTTGCATCGTCTCATTCTCTTTAAAGTCACTTTAAGCACCTTCTAAAGACCATTTTGCATCGTCTCATTCTCTTTAAAGTCACTTTAAGCACCTTCTAAACACCATTTTGCATCGTCTCATTCTCTTTAAAGTCACCTTAAGCACCTTCTAAACACCATTTTGCATCGTCTCATTCTCTTTAAAGTCACTTTAAGCACCTTCTAAACACCATTTTGCATCGTCTCATTCTCTTTAAAGTCACTTTAAGCACCTTCTAAACACCATTTTGCATCGTCTCATTCTCTTTAAAGTCACTTTAAGCACCTTCTAAACACCATTTTGCATCGTCTCATTCTCTTTAAAGTCACTTTAAGCACCTTCTAAACACCATTTTGCATCGTCTCATTCTCTTTAAAGTCACCTTAAGCACCTTCTAAACACCATTTTGCATCGTCTCATTCTCTTTAAAGTCACTTTAAGCACCTTCTAAACACCATTTTGCATCGTCTCATTCTCTTTAAAGTCACTTTAAGCACCTTCTAAACACCATTTTGCATCGTCTCATTCTCTTTAAAGTCACTTTAAGCACCTTCTTAACCTCATTTTGCATCGTCTCATTCTCTTTAAAGTCACTTTAAGCACCTTCTAAAGACCATTTTGCATCGTCTCATTCTCTTTAAAGTCACTTTAAGCACCTTCTAAACACCATTTTGCATCGTCTCATTCTCTTTAAAGTCACTTTAAGCACCTTCTAAACACCATTTTGCATCGTCTCATTCTCTTTAAAGTCACTTTAAGCACCTTCTAAACACCATTTTGCATCGTCTCATTCTCTTTAAAGTCACTTTAAGCACCTTCTTAACCTCATTTTGCATCGTCTCATTCTCTTTAAAGTCACTTTAAGCACCTTCTAAAGACCATTTTGCATCGTCTCATTCTCTTTAAAGTCACTTTAAGCACCTTCTAAACACCATTTTGCATCGTCTCATTCTCTTTAAAGTCACTTTAAGCACCTTCTAACACCATTTTGCATCGTCTCATTCTCTTTAAAGTCACTTTAAGCACCTTCTAAACACCATTTTGCATCGTCTTATTCTCTTTAAAGTCACCTTAAGCACCTTCTAAACACCATTTTGCATCGTCTCATTCTCTTTAAAGTCACTTTAAGCACCTTCTAAACACCATTTTGCATCGTCTCATTCTCTTTAAAGTCACTTTAAGCACCTTCTAAACACCATTTTGCATCGTCTCATTCTCTTTAAAGTCACTTTAAGCACCTTCTAAACACCATTTTGCATCGTCTCATTCTCTTTAAAGTCACTTTAAGCACCTTCTAAAGACCATTTTGCATCGTCTCATTCTCTTTAAAGTCACTTTAAGCACCTTCTTAACCTCATTTTGCATCGTCTCATTCTCTTTAAAGTCACTTTAAGCACCTTCTAAAGACCATTTTGCATCGTCTCATTCTCTTTAAAGTCACTTTAAGCACCTTCTAAACACCATTTTGCATCGTCTCATTCTCTTTAAAGTCACCTTAAGCACCTTCTAAACACCATTTTGCATCGTCTCATTCTCTTTAAAGTCACTTTAAGCACCTTCTAAACACCATTTTGCATCGTCTCATTCTCTTTAAAGTCACTTTAAGCACCTTCTAAAGACCATTTTGCATCGTCTCATTCTCTTTAAAGTCACCTTAAGCACCTTCTAAAGACCATTTTGCATCGTCTCATTCTCTTTAAAGTCACTTTAAGCACCTTCTAAACACCATTTTGCATCGTCTCATTCTCTTTAAAGTCACTTTAAGCACCTTCTAAACACCATTTTGCATCGTCTCATTCTCTTTAAAGTCACTTTAAGCACCTTCTAAACACCATTTTGCATCGTCTCATTCTCTTTAAAGTCACTTTAAGCACCTTCTAAACCTCATTTTGCATCGTCTCATTCTCTTTAAAGTCACTTTAAGCACCTTCTAAACACCATTTTGCATCGTCTCATTCTCTTTAAAGTCACCTTAAGCACCTTCTAAACACCATTTTGCATCGTCTCATTCTCTTTAAAGTCACTTTAAGCACCTTCTAAACACCATTTTGCATCGTCTCATTCTCTTTAAAGTCACCTTAAGCACCTTCTAAACACCATTTTGCATCGTCTCATTCTCTTTAAAGTCACTTTAAGCACCTTCTAAACACCATTTTGCATCGTCTCATTCTCTTTAAAGTCACTTTAAGCACCTTCTAAAGACCATTTTGCATCGTCTCATTCTCTTTAAAGTCACTTTAAGCACCTTCTAAACACCATTTTGCATCGTCTCATTCTCTTTAAAGTCACTTTAAGCACCTTCTAAACACCATTTTGCATCGTCTCATTCTCTTTAAAGTCACTTTAAGCACCTTCTAAAGACCATTTTGCATCGTCTCATTCTCTTTAAAGTCACTTTAAGCACCTTCTAAACACCATTTTGCATCGTCTCATTCTCTTTAAAGTCACTTTAAGCACCTTCTAAACACCATTTTGCATCGTCTCATTCTCTTTAAAGTCACTTTAAGCACCTTCTAAACACCATTTTGCATCGTCTCATTCTCTTTAAAGTCACTTTAAGCACCTTCTAAAGACCATTTTGCATCGTCTCATTCTCTTTAAAGTCACCTTAAGCACCTTCTAAAGACCATTTTGCATCGTCTCATTCTCTTTAAAGTCACCTTAAGCACCTTCTAAAGACCATTTTGCATCGTCTCATTCTCTTTAAAGTCACTTTAAGCACCTTCTAAACACCATTTTGCATCGTCTCATTCTCTTTAAAGTCACTTTAAGCACCTTCTAAACACCATTTTGCATCGTCTCATTCTCTTTAAAGTCACTTTAAGCACCTTCTAAAGACCATTTTGCATCGTCTCATTCTCTTTAAAGTCACTTTAAGCACCTTCTAAACACCATTTTGCATCGTCTCATTCTCTTTAAAGTCACTTTAAGCACCTTCTAAACACCATTTTGCATCGTCTCATTCTCTTTAAAGTCACTTTAAGCACCTTCTAAACACCATTTTGCATCGTCTCATTCTCTTTAAAGTCACTTTAAGCACCTTCTAAACACCATTTTGCATCGTCTCATTCTCTTTAAAGTCACTTTAAGCACCTTCTAAACCTCATTTTGCATCGTCTCATTCTCTTTAAAGTCACTTTAAGCACCTTCTAAACCTCATTTTGCATCGTCTCATTCTCTTTAAAGTCACTTTAAGCACCTTCTAAACACCATTTTGCATCGTCTCATTCTCTTTAAAGTCACTTTAAGCACCTTCTAAACACCATTTTGCATCGTCTCATTCTCTTTAAAGTCACTTTAAGCACCTTCTAAACACCATTTTGCATCGTCTCATTCTCTTTAAAGTCACTTTAAGCACCTTCTAAACCTCATTTTGCATCGTCTCATTCTCTTTAAAGTCACTTTAAGCACCTTCTAAACCTCATTTTGCATCGTCTCATTCTCTTTAAAGTCACTTTAAGCACCTTCTAAAGACCATTTTGCATCGTCTCATTCTCTTTAAAGTCATCTTAAGCACCTTCTAAAGACCATTTTGCATCGTCTCATTCTCTTTAAAGTCACTTTAAGCACCTTCTAAACCTCATTTTGCATCGTCTCATTCTCTTTAAAGTCACTTTAAGCACCTTCTAAACCTCATTTTGCATCGTCTCATTCTCTTTAAAGTCACTTTAAGCACCTTCTAAACACCATTTTGCATCGTCTCATTCTCTTTAAAGTCACTTTAAGCACCTTCTAAAGACCATTTTGCATCGTCTCATTCTCTTTAAAGTCACTTTAAGCACCTTCTAAACACCATTTTGCATCGTCTCATTCTCTTTAAAGTCACTTTAAGCACCTTCTAAAGACCATTTTGCATCGTCTCATTCTCTTTAAAGTCACCTTAAGCACCTTCTAAAGACCATTTTGCATCGTCTCATTCTCTTTAAAGTCACCTTAAGCACCTTCTAAAGACCATTTTGCATCGTCTCATTCTCTTTAAAGTCACTTTAAGCACCTTCTAAACACCATTTTGCATCGTCTCATTCTCTTTAAAGTCACTTTAAGCACCTTCTAAACACCATTTTGCATCGTCTCATTCTCTTTAAAGTCACTTTAAGCACCTTCTAAACACCATTTTGCATCGTCTCATTCTCTTTAAAGTCACTTTAAGCACCTTCTAAAGACCATTTTGCATCGTCTCATTCTCTTTAAAGTCACTTTAAGCACCTTCTAAAGACCATTTTGCATCGTCTCATTCTCTTTAAAGTCACTTTAAGCACCTTCTAAACACCATTTTGCATCGTCTCATTCTCTTTAAAGTCACTTTAAGCACCTTCTAAACACCATTTTGCATCGTCTCATTCTCTTTAAAGTCACTTTAAGCACCTTCTAAACACCATTTTGCATCGTCTCATTCTCTTTAAAGTCACTTTAAGCACCTTCTAAACACCATTTTGCATCGTCTCATTCTCTTTAAAGTCACTTTAAGCACCTTCTAAACACCATTTTGCATCGTCTCATTCTCTTTAAAGTCACTTTAAGCACCTTCTAAACACCATTTTGCATCGTCTCATTCTCTTTAAAGTCACTTTAAGCACCTTCTAAAGACCATTTTGCATCGTCTCATTCTCTTTAAAGTCACTTTAAGCACCTTCTAAAGACCATTTTGCATCGTCTCATTCTCTTTAAGTCACTTTAAGCACCTTCTAAACACCATTTTGCATCGTCTCATTCTCTTTAAAGTCACTTTAAGCACCTTCTAAACACCATTTTGCATCGTCTCATTCTCTTTAAAGTCACTTTAAGCACCTTCTAAACACCATTTTGCATCGTCTCATTCTCTTTAAAGTCACTTTAAGCACCTTCTAAACACCATTTTGCATCGTCTCATTCTCTTTAAAGTCACTTTAAGCACCTTCTAAAGACCATTTTGCATCGTCTCATTCTCTTTAAAGTCACTTTAAGCACCTTCTAAAGACCATTTTGCATCGTCTCATTCTCTTTAAAGTCCACTTTAAGCACCTTCTAAACACCATTTTGCATCGTCTCATTCTCTTTAAAGTCACTTTAAGCACCTTCTAAACACCATTTTGCATCGTCTCATTCTCTTTAAAGTCACTTTAAGCACCTTCTAAACACCATTTTGCATCGTCTCATTCTCTTTAAAGTCACTTTAAGCACCTTCTAAAGACCATTTTGCATCGTCTCATTCTCTTTAAAGTCACTTTAAGCACCTTCTAAACACCATTTTGCATCGTCTCATTCTCTTTAAAGTCACTTTAAGCACCTTCTAAACACCATTTTGCATCGTCTCATTCTCTTTAAAGTCACTTTAAGCACCTTCTAAAGACCATTTTGCATCGTCTCATTCTCTTTAAAGTCACTTTAAGCACCTTCTAAACACCATTTTGCATCGTCTCATTCTCTTTAAAGTCACTTTAAGCACCTTCTAAAGACCATTTTGCATCGTCTCATTCTCTTTAAAGTCACTTTAAGCACCTTCTAAACCTCATTTTGCATCGTCTCATTCTCTTTAAAGTCACTTTAAGCACCTTCTAAACACCATTTTGCATCGTCTCATTCTCTTTAAAGTCACTTTAAGCACCTTCTAAACACCATTTTGCATCGTCTCATTCTCTTTAAAGTCACTTTAAGCACCTTCTAAACATCATTTTGCATCGTCTCATTCTCTTTAAAGTCACTTTAAGCACCTTCTAAAGACCATTTTGCATCGTCTCATTCTCTTTAAAGTCACTTTAAGCACCTTCTAAACACCATTTTGCATCGTCTCATTCTCTTTAAAGTCACCTTAAGCACCTTCTAAACACCATTTTGCATCGTCTCATGCTCTTTAAAGTCACTTTAAGCACCTTCTAAAGACCATTTTGCATCGTCTCATTCTCTTTAAAGTCACTTTAAGCACCTTCTAAACACCATTTTGCATCGTCTCATTCTCTTTAAAGTCACCTTAAGCACCTTCTAAACACCATTTTGCATCGTCTCATTCTCTTTAAAGTCACTTTAAGCACCTTCTAAACACCATTTTGCATCGTCTCATTCTCTTTAAAGTCACTTTAAGCACCTTCTAAACACCATTTTGCATCGTCTCATTCTCTTTAAAGTCACCTTAAGCACCTTCTAAACACCATTTTGCATCGTCTCATTCTCTTTAAAGTCACTTTAAGCACCTTCTAAACACCATTTTGCATCGTCTCATTCTCTTTAAAGTCACTTTAAGCACCTTCTAAAGACCATTTTGCATCGTCTCATTCTCTTTAAAGTCACCTTAAGCACCTTCTAAACACCATTTTGCATCGTCTCATTCTCTTTAAAGTCACTTTAAGCACCTTCTAAACACCATTTTGCATCGTCTCATTCTCTTTAAAGTCACTTTAAGCACCTTCTAAACACCATTTTGCATCGTCTCATTCTCTTTAAAGTCACTTTAAGCACCTTCTAAACACCATTTTGCATCGTCTCATTCTCTTTAAAGTCACTTTAAGCACCTTCTAAACACCATTTTGCATCGTCTCATTCTCTTTAAAGTCACTTTAAGCACCTTCTAAAGACCATTTTGCATCGTCTCATTCTCTTTAAAGTCACCTTAAGCACCTTCTAAACACCATTTTGCATCGTCTCATTCTCTTTAAAGTCACTTTAAGCACCTTCTAAACACCATTTTGCATCGTCTCATTCTCTTTAAAGTCACTTTAAGCACCTTCTAAACACCATTTTGCCTCGTCTCATTCTCTTTAAAGTCACTTTAAGCACCTTCTAAACACCATTTTGCATCGTCTCATTCTCTTTAAAGTCACTTTAAGCACCTTCTAAAGACCATTTTGCATCGTCTCATTCTCTTTAAAGTCACTTTAAGCACCTTCTAAACACCATTTTGCATCGTCTCATTCTCTTTAAAGTCACTTTAAGCACCTTCTAAACACCATTTTGCATCGTCTCATTCTCTTTAAAGTCGCTTTAAGCACCTTCTTAACCTCATTTTGCATCGTCTCATTCTCTTTAAAGTCACTTTAAGCACCTTTTAAACACCATTTTGCATCGTCTCATTCTCTTTAAAGTCACTTTAAGCACCTTCTAAATACCATTTTGCATCGTCTCATTCTCTTTAAAGTCACTTTAAGCACCTTCTTAACCTCATTTTGCATCGTCTCATTCTCTTTAAAGTCACTTTAAGCACCTTCTAAACACCATTTTGCATCGTCTCATTCTCTTTAAAGTCACTTTAAGCACCTTCTAAAGACCATTTTGCATCGTCTCATTCTCTTTAAAGTCACTTTAAGCACCTTCTAAAGACCATTTTGCATCGTCTCATTCTCTTTAAAGTCACTTTAAGCACCTTCTAAACACCATTTTGCATCGTCTCATTCTCTTTAAAGTCACTTTAAGCACCTTCTAAACACCATTTTGCATCGTCTCATTCTCTTTAAAGTCACTTTAAGCACCTTCTAAACACCATTTTGCATCGTCTCATTCTCTTTAAAGTCACTTTAAGCACCTTCTAAACACCATTTTGCATCGTCTCATTCTCTTTAAAGTCACTTTAAGCACCTTCTAAACACCATTTTGCATCGTCTCATTCTCTTTAAAGTCACTTTAAGCACCTTCTAAACCTCATTTTGCATCGTCTCATTCTCTTTAAAGTCACCTTAAGCACCTTCTAAACACCATTTTGCATCGTCTCATTCTCTTTAAAGTCACTTTAAGCACCTTCTAAACACCATTTTGCATCGTCTCATTCTCTTTAAAGTCACTTTAAGCACCTTCTAAACACCATTTTGCATCGTCTCATTCTCTTTAAAGTCACTTTAAGCACCTTCTAAACACCATTTTGCATCGTCTCATTCTCTTTAAAGTCACTTTAAGCACCTTCTAAACACCATTTTGCATCGTCTCATTCTCTTTAAAGTCACTTTAAGCACCTTCTAAACACCATTTTGCATCGTCTCATTCTCTTTAAAGTCACTTTAAGCACCTTCTAAACACCATTTTGCATCGTCTCATTCTCTTTAAAGTCACTTTAAGCACCTTCTAAACACCATTTTGCATCGTCTCATTCTCTTTAAAGTCACCTTAAGCACCTTCTAAACACCATTTTGCATCGTCTCATTCTCTTTAAAGTCACTTTAAGCACCTTCTAAACACCATTTTGCATCGTCTCATTCTCTTTAAAGTCACTTTAAGCACCTTCTAAACACCATTTTGCATCGTCTCATTCTCTTTAAAGTCACTTTAAGCACCTTCTAAACACCATTTTGCATCGTCTCATTCTCTTTAAAGTCACCTTAAGCACCTTCTAAACACCATTTTGCATCGTCTCATTCTCTTTAAAGTCACTTTAAGCACCTTCTAAACACCATTTTGCATCGTCTCATTCTCTTTAAAGTCACTTTAAGCACCTTCTAAACACCATTTTGCATCGTCCATTCTCTTTAAAGTCACTTTAAGCACCTTCTAAACACCATTTTGCATCGTCTCATTCTCTTTAAAGTCACCTTAAGCACCTTCTAAACACCATTTTGCATCGTCTCATTCTCTTTAAAGTCACTTTAAGCACCTTCTAAAGACCATTTTGCATCGTCTTATTCTCTTTAAAGTCACATTAAGCACCTTCTAAACACCATTTTGCATCGTCTCATTCTCTTTAAAGTCACTTTAAGCACCTTCTAAACACCATTTTGCATCGTCTCATTCTCTTTAAAGTCACTTTAAGCACCTTCTAAACACCATTTTGCATCGTCTCATTCTCTTTAAAGTCACTTTAAGCACCTTCTAAACACCATTTTGCATCGTCTCATTCTCTTTAAAGTCACCTTAAGCACCTTCTAAACACCATTTTGCATCGTCTCATTCTCTTTAAAGTCACTTTAAGCACCTTCTAAACACCATTTTGCATCGTCTCATTCTCTTTAAAGTCACTTTAAGCACCTTCTAAACACCATTTTGCATCGTCTCATTCTCTTTAAAGTCACTTTAAGCACCTTCTAAAGACCATTTTGCATCGTCTCATTCTCTTTAAAGTCACTTTAAGCACCTTCTTAACCTCATTTTGCATCGTCTCATTCTCTTTAAAGTCACCTTAAGCACCTTCTAAACACCATTTTGCATCGTCTCATTCTCTTTAAAGTCACTTTAAGCACCTTCTAAACACCATTTTGCATCGTCTCATTCTCTTTAAAGTCACTTTAAGCACCTTCTAAAGACCATTTTGCATCGTCTCATTCTCTTTAAAGTCACTTTAAGCACCTTCTAAACACCATTCTGCATCGTCTCATTCTCTTTAAAGTCACTTTAAGCACCTTCTAAACACCATTTTGCATCGTCTCATTCTCTTTAAAGTCACTTTAAGCACCTTCTAAACACCATTTTGCATCGTCTCATTCTCTTTAAAGTCACTTTAAGCACCT
>NW_026690009.1:0-23631 GCF_943734765.1 Anopheles ziemanni | reverse complement strand
CACTTTAAGCACCTTCTAAACCTCATTTTGCATCGTCTCATTCTCTTTAAAGTCACCTTAAGCACCTTCTAAACACCATTTTGCATCGTCTCATTCTCTTTAAAGTCACTTTAAGCATCTTCTAAACCTCATTTTGCATCGTCTCATTCTCTTTAAAGTCACTTTAAGCACCTTCTAAACACCCATTTTGCATCGTCTCATTCTCTTTAAAGTCACTTTAAGCACCTTCTAAACCTCATTTTGCATCGTCTCATTCTCTTTAAAGTCACTTTAAGCACCTTCTAACCTCATTTTGCATCGTCTCATTCTCTTTAAAGTCACTTTAAGCACCTTCTAAACCTCATTTTGCATCGTCTCATTCTCTTTAAAGTCACTTTAAGCACCTTCTAAACCTCATTTTGCATCGTCTCATTCTCTTTAAAGTCACTTTAAGCACCTTCTAAACCTCATTTTGCATCGTCTCATTCTCTTTAAAGTCACCTTAAGCACCTTCTAAACACCATTTGCATCGTCTCATTCTCTTTAAAGTCACTTTAAGCACCTTCTAAACCTCATTTTGCATCGTCTCATTCTCTTTAAAGTCACTTTAAGCACCTTCTAAACCTCATTTTGCATCGTCTCATTCTCTTTAAAGTCACCCTTAAGCACCTTCTAACCTCATTTTGCATCGTCTCATTCTCTTTAAAGTCACCTTAAGCACCTTCTAAACACCATTTTTGCATCGTCTCATTCTCTTTAAAGTCACTTTAAGCACCTTCTAAACCTCATTTTGCATCGTCTCATTCTCTTTAAAGTCACTTTAAGCACCTTCTAAACCTCATTTTGCATCGTCTCATTCTCTTTAAAGTCACTTTAAGCACCTTCTAAACCTCATTTTGCATCGTCTCATTCTCTTTAAAGTCACTTTAAGCACCTTCTAAACCTCATTTTGCATCGTCTCATTCTCTTTAAAGTCACCTTAAGCACCTTCTAAACCTCATTTTGCATCGTCTCATTCTCTTTAAGTCACCTTAGGCACCTTCTAAACACCATTTTGCATCGTCTCATTCTCTTTAAAGTCACTTTAAGCACCTTCTAAACCTCATTTTGCATCGTCTCATTCTCTTTAAAGTCACCTTAAGCACCTTCTAAACCTCATTTTGCATCGTCTCATTCTCTTTAAAGTCACCTTAAGCACCTTCTAAACACCATTTTTGCATCGTCTCATTCTCTTTAAAGTCACTTTAAGCACCTTCTAAACACCATTTTGCATCGTCTCATTCTCTTTAAAGTCACTTTAAGCACCTTCTAAACACCATTTTGCATCGTCTCATTCTCTTTAAAGTCACTTTAAGCACCTTCTAAAACCTCATTTTGCATCGTCTCATTCTCTTTAAAGTCACCTTAAGCCACCTTCTAAACACCATTTTGCATCGTCTCATTCTCTTTAAAGTCACTTTAAGCACCTCGTCTCATTCTCTTTAAAGTCACCTTAAGCACCTTCTAAACACCATTTTGCATCGTCTCATTCTCTTTAAAGTCACCTTAAGCACCTTCTAAACACCATTTTGCATCGTCTCATTCTCTTTAAAGTCACTTTAAGCACCTTCTAAACTCATTTTGCATCGTCTCATTCTCTTTAAAGTCACTTTAAGCACCTTCTAAACCTCATTTTGCATCGTCTCATTCTCTTTAAAGTCACTTTAAGCACCTTCTAAACCTCATTTTGCATCGTCTCATTCTCTTTAAAGTCACCTTAAGCACCTTCTAAACACCATTTTGCATCGTCTCATTCTCTTTAAAGTCACTTTAAGCACCTTCTAAACACCATTTTGCAATCGTCTCATTCTCTTTAAAGTCACTTTAAGCACCTTCTAAACACCATTTTGCATCGTCTCATTCTCTTTAAAGTCACTTTAAGCACCTTCTAAACCTCATTTTGCATCGTCTCATTCTCTTTAAAGTCACTTTAAGCACCTTCTAAACACCATTTTGCATCGTCTCATTCTCTTTAAAGTCACTTTAAGCACCTTCTAAACCTCATTTTGCATCGGTCCTCATTCTCTTTAAAGTCACCTTAAGCACCTTCTAAACCTCATTTTGCATCGTCTCATTCTCTTTAAAGTCACCTTAAGCACCTTCTAAACACCATTTTGCATCGTCTCATTCTCTTTAAAGTCACTTTAAGCACCTTCTAAACCTCATTTTGCATCGTCTCATTCTCTTTAAAGTCACCTTAAGCACCTTCTAAACACCATTTTGCATCGTCTCATTCTCTTTAAAGTCACTTTAAGCACCTTCTAAACCTCATTTTGCATCGTCTCATTCTCTTTAAAGTCACTTTAAGCACCTTCTAAACCTCATTTTGCATCGTCTCATTCTCTTTAAAGTCACTTTAAGCACCTTCTAACCTCATTTTGCATCGTCTCATTCTCTTTAAAGTCACCTTAAGCACCTTCTAAACACCATTTTTGCATCGTCTCATTCTCTTTAAAGTCACTTTAAGCACCTTCTAAACCTCATTTTGCATCGTCTCATTCTCTTTAAAGTCACTTTAAGCACCTTCTAAACCTCATTTTGCATCGTCTCATTCTCTTTAAAGTCACTTTAAGCACCTCTAAACCTCATTTTGCATCGTCTCATTCTCTTTAAAGTCACCTTAAGCACCTTCTAAACACCATTTTGCATCGTCTCATTCTCTTTAAAGTCACTTTAAGCACCTTCTAACCTCATTTTGCATCGTCTCATTCTCTTTAAAGTCACTTTAAGCACCTTCTAAACCTCATTTTGCATCGTCTCATTCTCTTTAAAGTCACTTAAGCACCTTCTAAACACCATTTTGCATCGTCTCATTCTCTTTAAAGTCACTTTAAGCACCTTCTAAACACCATTTTGCATCGTCTCATTCTCTTTAAAGTCACTTTAAGCACCTTCTAAACCTCATTTTGCATCGTCTCATTCTCTTTAAAGTCACTTTAAGCACCTTCTAAACCTCATTTTGCATCGTCTCATTCTCTTTAAAGTCACCTTAAGCACCTTCTAAACACCATTTTGCATCGTCTCATTCTCTTTAAAGTCACTTTAAGCACCTTCTAAACACCATTTTGCATCGTCTCATTCTCTTTAAAGTCACTTTAAGCACCTTCTAAACCTCATTTTGCATCGTCTCATTCTCTTTAAAGTCACTTTAAGCACCTTCTAAACCTCATTTTGCATCGTCTCATTCTCTTTAAAGTCACTTTAAGCACCTTCTAAACCTCATTTTGCATCGTCTCATTCTCTTTAAAGTCACTTTAAGCACCTTCTAAACCTCATTTTGCATCGTCTCATTCTCTTTAAAGTCACCTTAAGCACCTTCTAAACCTCATTTTGCATCGTCTCATTCTCTTTAAAGTCACTTTAAGCACCTTCTAAACCTCATTTTGCATCGTCTCATTCTCTTTAAAGTCACTTTAAGCACCTTCTAAACACCATTTTGCATCGTCTCATTCTCTTTAAAGTCACTTTAAGCACCTTCTAAACACCATTTTGCATCGTCTCATTCTCTTTAAAGTCACTTTAAGCACCTTCTAAACCTCATTTTGCATCGTCTCATTCTCTTTAAGTCACTTTAAGCACCTTCTAAACCTCATTTTGCATCGTCCTCATTCTCTTTAAAGTCACTTTAAGCACCTTCTAAACACCATTTTGCATCGTCTCATTCTCTTTAAAGTCACCTTAAGCACCTTCTAAACACCATTTTGCATCGTCTCATTCTCTTTTAAAGTCACTTTAAGCACCTTCTAAACCTCATTTTGCATCGTCTCATTCTCTTTAAAGTCACTTTAAGCACCTTCTAAACCTCATTTTGCATCGTCTCATTCTCTTTAAAGTCACTTTAAGCACCTTCTAAACCTCATTTTGCATCGTCTCATTCTCTTTAAAGTCAACTTAAGCACCTTCTAAACCTCATTTTGCATCGTCTCATTCTCTTTAAAGTCACTTTAAGCACCTTCTAAACCTCATTTTGCATCGTCTCATTCTCTTTAAAGTCACTTTAAGCACCTTCTAAACACCATTTTGCATCGTCTCATTCTCTTTAAAGTCACTTTAAGCACCTTCTAAACCTCATTTTGCATCGTCTCATTCTCTTTAAAGTCACCTTAAGCACCTTCTAAACACCATTTTGCATCGTCTCATTCTCTTTAAAGTCACTTTAAGCACCTTCTAAACCTCATTTTGCATCGTCTCATTCTCTTTAAAGTCACCTTAAGCACCTTCTAAACACCATTTTGCATCGTCCTCATTCTCTTTAAAGTCACTTTAAGCACCTTCTAAACCTCATTTTTGCATCGTCTCATTCTCTTTAAAGTCACCTTAAGCACCTTCTAAACACCATTTTGCATCGTCTCATTCTCTTTAAAGTCACTTTAAGCACCTTCTAAACCTCATTTTGCATCGTCTCATTCTCTTTAAAGTCACCTTAAGCACCTTCTAAACACCATTTTGCATCGTCTCATTCTCTTTAAAGTCACTTTAAGCACCTTCTAAACCTCATTTTGCATCGTCTCATTCTCTTTAAAGTCACCTTAAGCACCTTCTAAACACCATTTTGCATCGTCTCATTCTCTTTAAAGTCACTTTAAGCACCTTCTAAACCTCATTTTGCATCGTCTCATTCTCTTTAAAGTCACTTTAAGCACCTTCTAAACCTCATTTTGCATCGTCTCATTCTCTTTAAAGTCACTTTAAGCACCTTCTAAACACCATTTTGCATCGTCTCATTCTCTTTAAAGTCACTTTAAGCACCTTCTAAACCTCATTTTGCATCGTCTCATTCTCTTTAAAGTCACCTTAAGCACCTTCTAAACACCATTTTGCATCGTCTCATTCTCTTTAAAGTCACTTTAAGCACCTTCTAAACACCATTTTGCATCGTCTCATTCTCTTTAAAGTCACTTTAAGCACCTTCTAAACCTCATTTTGCATCGTCTCATTCTCTTTAAAGTCACTTTAAGCACCTTCTAAACCTCATTTTGCATCGTCTCATTCTCTTTAAAGTCACCTTAAGCACTTCTAAACACCATTTTGCATCGTCTCATTCTCTTTAAAGTCACTTTAAAGCACCTTCTAAACCTCATTTTGCATCGTCTCATTCTCTTTAAAGTCACTTTAAGCACCTTCTAAACCTCATTTTGCATCGTCTCATTCTCTTTAAAGTCACCTTAAGCACCTTCTAAACACCATTTTGCATCGTCTCATTCTCTTTAAAGTCACTTTAAGCACCTTCTAAACCTCATTTTGCATCGTCTCATCTCTTTAAAGTCACCTTAAGCACCTTCTAAACCTCATTTTGCATCGTCTCATTCTCTTTAAAGTCACCTTAAGCACCTTCTAAACACCATTTTGCATCATCTCATTCTCTTTAAAGTCACCTTAAGCACCTTCTAAACCTCATTTTGCATCGTCTCATTCTCTTTAAAGTCACTTTAAGCACCTTCTAAACCTCATTTTGCATCGTCTCATTCTCTTTAAAGTCACCTTAAGCACCTTCTAAACACCATTTTGCATCGTCTCATTCTCTTTAAAGTCACTTTAAGCACCTTCTAAACACCATTTTGCATCGTCTCATTCTCTTTAAAGTCACTTTAAGCACCTTCTAAACACCATTTTGCATCGTCTCATTCTCTTTAAAGTCACCTTAAGCACCTTCTAAACACCATTTTGCATCGTCTCATTCTCTTTAAAGTCACTTTAAGCACCTTCTAAACCTCATTTTGCATCGTCTCATTCTCTTTAAAGTCACCTTAAGCACCTTCTAAACACCATTTTGCATCGTCTCATTCTCTTTAAAGTCACTTTAAGCACCTTCTAAACACCATTTTGCATCGTCTCATTCTCTTTAAAGTCACTTTAAGCACCTTCTAAACACCATTTTGCATCGTCTCATTCTCTTTAAAGTCACCTTAAGCACCTTCTAAACCTCATTTTGCATCGTCTCATTCTCTTTAAAGTCACTTTAAGCACCTTCTAAACACCATTTTGCATCGTCTCATTCTCTTTAAAGTCACTTTAAGCACCTTCTAAACCTCATTTTGCATCGTCTCATTCTCTTTAAAGTCACTTTAAGCACCTTCTAAACACCATTTTGCATCGTCTCATTCTCTTTAAAGTCACTTTAAGCACCTTCTAAACCTCATTTTGCATCGTCTCATTCTCTTTAAAGTCACCTTAAGCACCTTCTAAACACCATTTTGCATCGTCTCATTCTCTTTAAAGTCACTTTAAGCACCTTCTAAACCTCATTTTGCATCGTCTCATTCTCTTTAAAGTCACTTTAAGCACCTTCTAAACACCATTTTGCATCGTCTCATTCTCTTTAAAGTCACTTTAAGCACCTTCTAAACCTCATTTTGCATCGTCTCATTCTCTTTAAAGTCACCTTAAGCACCTTCTAAACACCATTTTGCATCGTCTCATTCTCTTTAAAGTCACTTTAAGCACCTTCTAAACACCATTTTGCATCGTCTCATTCTCTTTAAAGTCACTTTAAGCACCTTCTAAACCTCATTTTGCATCGTCTCATTCTCTTTAAAGTCACTTTAAGCACCTTCTAAACCTCATTTTGCATCGTCTCATTCTCTTTAAAGTCACCTTAAGCACCTTCTAAACACCATTTTGCATCGTCCTCATTCTCTTTAAAGTCACTTTAAGCACCTTCTAAACCTCATTTTGCATCGTCTCATTCTCTTTAAAGTCACCTTAAGCACCTTCTAAACACCATTTTGCATCGTCTCATTCTCTTTAAAGTCACTTTAAGCACCTTCTAAACCTCATTTTGCATCGTCTCATTCTCTTTAAAGTCACCTTAAGCACCTTCTAAACACCATTTTGCATCGTCTCATTCTCTTTAAAGTCACTTTAAGCACCTTCTAAACCTCATTTTGCATCGTCTCATTCTCTTTAAAGTCACCTTAAGCACCTTCTAAACCTCATTTTGCATCGTCTCATTCTCTTTAAAGTCACTTTAAGCACCTTCTAAACCTCATTTTGCATCGTCTCATTCTCTTTAAAGTCACTTTAAGCACCTTCTAAACCTCATTTTGCATCGTCTCATTCTCTTTAAAGTCACCTTAAGCACCTTCTAAACACCATTTTGCATCGTCTCATTCTCTTTAAAGTCACTTTAAGCACCTTCTAAACCTCATTTTGCATCGTCTCATTCTCTTTAAAGTCACCTTAAGCACCTTCTAAACACCATTTTGCATCGTCTCATTCTCTTTAAAGTCACTTTAAGCACCTTCTAAAGACCATTTTGCATCGTCTCATTCTCTTTAAAGTCACTTTAAGCACCTTCTAAAGACCATTTTGCATCGTCTCATTCTCTTTAAAGTCACTTTAAGCACCTTCTAAACCTCATTTTGCATCGTCTCATTCTCTTTAAAGTCACTTTAAGCACCTTCTAAACCTCATTTTGCATCGTCTCATTCTCTTTAAAGTCACCTTAAGCACCTTCTAAACACCATTTTGCATCGTCTCATTCTCTTTAAAGTCACTTTAAGCACCTTCTAAACCTCATTTTGCATCGTCTCATTCTCTTTAAAGTCACCTTAAGCACCTTCTAAACACCATTTTGCATCGTCTCATTCTCTTTAAAGTCACTTTAAGCACCTTCTAAAGACCATTTTGCATCGTCTCATTCTCTTTAAAGTCACTTTAAGCACCTTCTAAACCTCATTTTGCATCGTCTCATTCTCTTTAAAGTCACCTTAAGCACCTTCTAAACACCATTTTGCATCGTCTCATTCTCTTTAAAGTCACTTTAAGCACCTTCTAAACCTCATTTTGCATCGTCTCATTCTCTTTAAAGTCACTTTAAGCACCTTCTAAACCTCATTTTGCATCGTCTCATTCTCTTTAAAGTCACCTTAAGCACCTTCTAAACCTCATTTTGCATCGTCTCATTCTCTTTAAAGTCACCTTAAGCACCTTCTAAACACCATTTTGCATCGTCTCATTCTCTTTAAAGTCACTTTAAGCACCTTCTAAACCTCATTTTGCATCGTCTCATTCTCTTTAAAGTCACTTTAAGCACCTTCTAAACCTCATTTTGCATCGTCTCATTCTCTTTAAAGTCACTTTAAGCACCTTCTAAACCTCATTTTGCATCGTCTCATTCTCTTTAAAGTCACTTTAAGCACCTTCTAAACCTCATTTTGCATCGTCTCATTCTCTTTAAAGTCACCTTAAGCACCTTCTAAACACCATTTTGCATCGTCTCATTCTCTTTAAAGTCACTTTAAGCACCTTCTAAACACCATTTTGCATCGTCTCTTTCTCTTTAAAGTCACCTTAAGCACCTTCTAAACACCATTTTGCATCGTCTCATTCTCTTTAAAGTCACTTTAAGCACCTTCTAAACCTCATTTTGCATCGTCTCATTCTCTTTAAAGTCACTTTAAGCACCTTCTAAACACCATTTTGCATCGTCTCATTCTCTTTAAAGTCACCTTAAGCACCTTCTAAACCTCATTTTGCATCGTCTCATTCTCTTTAAAGTCACTTTAAGCACCTTCTAAACCTCATTTTGCATCGTCTCATTCTCTTTAAAGTCACTTTAAGCACCTTCTAAACCTCATTTTGCATCGTCTCATTCTCTTTAAAGTCACCTTAAGCACCTTCTAAACCTCATTTTGCATCGTCTCATTCTCTTTAAAGTCACTTTAAGCACCTTCTAAACCTCATTTTGCATCGTCTCATTCTCTTTAAAGTCACTTTAAGCACCTTCTAAACCTCATTTTGCATCGTCTCATTCTCTTTAAAGTCACTTTAAGCACCTTCTAAACCTCATTTTGCATCGTCTCATTCTCTTTAAAGTCACCTTAAGCACCTTCTAAACACCATTTTGCATCGTCTCATTCTCTTTAAAGTCACTTTAAGCACCTTCTAAACCTCATTTTGCATCGTCTCATTCTCTTTAAAGTCACTTTAAGCACCTTCTAAACCTCATTTTGCATCGTCTCATTCTCTTTAAAGTCACCTTAAGCACCTTCTAAACACCATTTTGCATCGTCTCATTCTCTTTAAAGTCACCTTAAGCACCTTCTAAACACCATTTTGCATCGTCTCATTCTCTTTAAAGTCACTTTAAGCACCTTCTAAACCTCATTTTGCATCGTCTCATTCTCTTTAAAGTCACTTTAAGCACCTTCTAAACCTCATTTTGCATCGTCTCATTCTCTTTAAAGTCACCTTAAGCACCTTCTAAACCTCATTTTGCATCGTCTCATTCTCTTTAAAGTCACTTTAAGCACCTTCTAAACCTCATTTTGCATCGTCTCATTCTCTTTAAAGTCACTTTAAGCACCTTCTAAACCTCATTTTGCATCGTCTCATTCTCTTTAAAGTCACTTTAAGCACCTTCTAAACCTCATTTTGCATCGTCTCATTCTCTTTAAAGTCACCTTAAGCACCTTCTAAACACCATTTTGCATCGTCTCATTCTCTTTAAAGTCACTTTAAGCACCTTCTAAACACCATTTTGCATCGTCTCATTCTCTTTAAAGTCACTTTAAGCACCTTCTAAACCTCATTTTGCATCGTCTCATTCTCTTTAAAGTCACTTTAAGCACCTTCTAAACACCATTTTGCATCGTCTCATTCTCTTTAAAGTCACTTTAAGCACCTTCTAAACACCATTTTGCATCGTCTCATTCTCTTTAAAGTCACTTTAAGCACCTTCTAAACCTCATTTTGCATCGTCTCATTCTCTTTAAAGTCACTTTAAGCACCTTCTAAACACCATTTTGCATCGTCTCATTCTCTTTAAAGTCACCTTAAGCACCTTCTTAACCTCATTTTGCATCGTCTCATTCTCTTTAAAGTCACCTTAAGCACCTTCTAAACACCATTTTGCATCGTCTCATTCTCTTTAAAGTCACTTTAAGCACCTTCTAAACACCATTTTGCATCGTCTCATTCTCTTTAAAGTCACTTTAAGCACCTTCTAAACCTCATTTTGCATCGTCTCATTCTCTTTAAAGTCACCTTAAGCACCTTCTAAACACCATTTTGCATCGTCTCATTCTCTTTAAAGTCACTTTAAGCACCTTCTAAACCTCATTTTGCATCGTCTCATTCTCTTTAAAGTCACCTTAAGCACCTTCTAAACACCATTTTGCATCGTCTCATTCTCTTTAAAGTCACTTTAAGCACCTTCTAAACACCATTTTGCATCGTCTCATTCTCTTTAAAGTCACTTTAAGCACCTTCTAAACCTCATTTTGCATCGTCTCATTCTCTTTAAAGTCACCTTAAGCACCTTCTAAACACCATTTTGCATCGTCTCATTCTCTTTAAAGTCACTTTAAGCACCTTCTAAACCTCATTTTGCATCGTCTCATTCTCTTTAAAGTCACTTTAAGCACCTTCTAAACCTCATTTTGCATCGTCTCATTCTCTTTAAAGTCACCTTAAGCACCTTCTAAACACCATTTTGCATCGTCTCATTCTCTTTAAAGTCACTTTATGCACCTTCTAAACACCATTTTGCATCGTCTCATTCTCTTTAAAGTCACTTTAAGCACCTTCTAAACCTCATTTTGCATCGTCTCATTCTCTTTAAAGTCACCTTAAGCACCTTCTAAACACCATTTTGCATCGTCTCATTCTCTTTAAAGTCACATTAAGCACCTTCTAAACACCATTTTGCATCGTCTCATTCTCTTTAAAGTCACTTTAAGAACCTTCTAAACCTCATTTTGCATCGTCTCATTCTCTTTAAAGTCACCTTAAGCACCTTCTAAACACCATTTTGCATCGTCTCATTCTCTTTAAAGTCACTTTAAGCACCTTCTAAACCTCATTTTGCATCGTCTCATTCTCTTTAAAGTCACTTTAAGCACCTTCTAAACACCATTTTGCATCGTCTCATTCTCTTTAAAGTCACTTTAAGCACCTTCTAAACCTCATTTTGCATCGTCTCATTCTCTTTAAAGTCACCTTAAGCACCTTCTAAACACCATTTTGCATCGTCTCATTCTCTTTAAAGTCACTTTAAGCACCTTCTAAACCTCATTTTGCATCGTCTCATTCTCTTTAAAGTCACCTTAAGCACCTTCTAAACACCATTTTGCATCGTCTCATTCTCTTTAAAGTCACCTTAAGCACCTTCTAAACCTCATTTTGCATCGTCTCATTCTCTTTAAAGTCACTTTAAGCACCTTCTAAACCTCATTTTGCATCGTCTCATTCTCTTTAAAGTCACTTTAAGCACCTTCTAAACACCATTTTGCATCGTCTCATTCTCTTTAAAGTCACTTTAAGCACCTTCTAAACCTCATTTTGCATCGTCTCATTCTCTTTAAAGTCACTTTAAGCACCTTCTAAACCTCATTTTGCATCGTCTCATTCTCTTTAAAGTCACTTTAAGCACCTTCTAAACCTCATTTTGCATCGTCTCATTCTCTTTAAAGTCACCTTAAGCACCTTCTAAACACCATTTTGCATCGTCTCATTCTCTTTAAAGTCACTTTAAGCACCTTCTAAACCTCATTTTGCATCGTCTCATTCTCTTTAAAGTCACCTTAAGCACCTTCTAAACACCATTTTGCATCGTCTCATTCTCTTTAAAGTCACTTTAAGCACCTTCTAAACCTCATTTTTCATCGTCTCATTCTCTTTAAAGTCACCTTAAGCACCTTCTAAACACCATTTTGCATCGTCTCATTCTCTTTAAAGTCACTTTAAGCACCTTCTAAACCTCATTTTGCATCGTCTCATTCTCTTTAAAGTCACTTTAAGCACCTTCTAAACACCATTTTGCATCGTCTCATTCTCTTTAAAGTCACTTTAAGCTCCTTCTAAACACCATTTTGCATCGTCTCATTCTCTTTAAAGTCACTTTAAGCACCTTCTAAACCTCATTTTGCATCGTCTCATTCTCTTTAAAGTCACCTTAAGCACCTTCTAAACACCATTTTGCATCGTCTCATTCTCTTTAAAGTCACTTTAAGCACCTTCTAAACCTCATTTTGCATCGTCTCATTCTCTTTAAAGTCACTTTAAGCACCTTCTAAACCTCATTTTGCATCGTCTCATTCTCTTTAAAGTCACTTTAAGCACCTTCTAAACACCATTTTGCATCGTCTCATTCTCTTTAAAGTCACCTTAAGCACCTTCTAAACACCATTTTGCATCGTCTCATTCTCTTTAAAGTCACTTTAAGCACCTTCTAAACCTCATTTTGCATCGTCTCATTCTCTTTAAAGTCACTTTAAGCACCTTCTAAACCTCATTTTGCATCGTCTCATTCTCTTTAAAGTCACCTTAAGCACCTTCTAAACCTCATTTTGCATCGTCTCATTCTCTTTAAAGTCACCTTAAGCACCTTCTAAACCTCATTTTGCATCGTCTCATTCTCTTTAAAGTCACCTTAAGCACCTTCTAAACACCATTTTGCATCGTCTCATTCTCTTTAAAGTCACTTTAAGCACCTTCTAAACCTCATTTTGCATCGTCTCATTCTCTTTAAAGTCACCTTAAGCACCTTCTAAACACCATTTTGCATCGTCTCATTCTCTTTATAGTCTCTTTAAGCACCTTCTAAACCTCATTTTGCATCGTCTCATTCTCTTTAAAGTCACCTTAAGCACCTTCTAAACACCATTTTGCATCGTCTCATTCTCTTTAAAGTCACTTTAAGCACCTTCTAAACACCATTTTGCATCGTCTCATTCTCTTTAAATTCACTTTAAGCACCTTCTAAACCTCATTTTGCATCGTCTCATTCTCTTTAAAGTCACTTTAAGCACCTTCTAAACCTCATTTTGCATCGTCTCATTCTCTTTAAAGTCACCTTAAGCACCTTCTAAACACCATTTTGCATCGTCTCATTCTCTTTAAAGTCACTTTAAGCACCTTCTAAACCTCATTTTGCATCGTCTCATTCTCTTTAAAGTCACTTTAAGCACCTTCTAAACCTCATTTTGCATCGTCTCATTCTCTTTAAAGTCACTTTAAGCACCTTTTAAACCTCATTTTGCATCGTCTCATTCTCTTTAAAGTCACTTTAAGCACCTTCTAAACACCATTTTGCATCGTCTCATTTTCTTTAAAGTCACCTTAAGCACCTTCTAAACCTCATTTTGCATCGTCTCATTCTCTTTAAAGTCACCTTAAGCACCTTCTAAACACCATTTTGCATCGTCTCATTCTCTTTAAAGTCACCTTAAGCACCTTCTAAACACCATTTTGCATCGTCTCATTCTCTTTAAAGTCACTTTAAGCACCTTCTAAACCTCATTTTGCATCGTCTCATTCTCTTTAAAGTCACCTTAAGCACCTTCTAAACACCATTTTGCATCGTCTCATTCTCTTTAAAGTCACCTTAAGCACCTTCTAAACACCATTTTGCATCGTCTCATTCTCTTTAAAGTCACTTTAAGCACCTTCTAAACCTCATTTTGCATCGTCTCATTCTCTTTAAAGTCACCTTAAGCACCTTCTAAACCTCATTTTGCATCGTCTCATTCTCTTTAAAGTCACCTTAAGCACCTTCTAAACCTCATTTTGCATCGTCTCATTCTCTTTAAAGTCACCTTAAGCACCTTCTAAACCTCATTTTGCATCGTCTCATTCTCTTTAAAGTCACCTTAAGCACCTTCTAAACACCATTTTGCATCGTCTCATTCTCTTTAAAGTCACTTTAAGCACCTTCTAAACCTCATTTTGCATCGTCTCATTCTCTTTAAAGTCACCTTAAGCACCTTCTAAACCTCATTTTGCATCGTCTCATTCTCTTTAAAGTCACCTTAAGCACCTTCTAAACCTCATTTTGCATCGTCTCATTCTCTTTAAAGTCACTTTAAGCACCTTCTAAACCTCATTTTGCATCGTCTCATTCTCTTTAAAGTCACCTTAAGCACCTTCTAAACACCATTTTGCATCGTCTCATTCTCTTTAAAGTCACTTTAAGCACCTTCTAAACACCATTTTGCATCGTCTCATTCTCTTTAAAGTCACTTTAAGCACCTTCTAAACACCATTTTGCATCGTCTCATTCTCTTTAAAGTCACTTTAAGCACCTTCTAAACCTCATTTTGCATCGTCTCATTCTCTTTAAAGTCACTTTAAGCACCTTCTAAACCTCATTTTGCATCGTCTCATTCTCTTTAAAGTGACCTTAAGCACCTTCTAAACACCATTTTGCATCGTCTCATTCTCTTTAAAGTCACTTTAAGCACCTTCTAAACCTCATTTTGCATCGTCTCATTCTCTTTAAAGTCACTTTAAGCACCTTCTAAACACCATTTTGCATCGTCTCATTCTCTTTAAAGTCACTTTAAGCACCTTCTAAACCTCATTTTGCATCGTCTCATTCTCTTTAAAGTCACCTTAAGCACCTTCTAAACACCATTTTGCATCGTCTCATTCTCTTTAAAGTCACTTTAAGCACCTTCTAAACCTCATTTTGCATCGTCTCATTCTCTTTAAAGTCACTTTAAGCACCTTCTAAACACCATTTTGCATCGTCTCATTCTCTTTAAAGTCACTTTAAGCACCTTCTAAACCTCATTTTGCATCGTCTCATTCTCTTTAAAGTCACCTTAAGCACCTTCTAAACACCATTTTGCATCGTCTCATTCTCTTTAAAGTCACCTTAAGCACCTTCTAAACACCATTTTGCATCGTCTCATTCTCTTTAAAGTCACTTTAAGCACCTTCTAAACCTCATTTTGCATCGTCTCATTCTCTTTAAAGTCACCTTAAGCACCTTCTAAACACCATTTTGCATCGTCTCATTCTCTTTAAAGTCACTTTAAGCACCTTCTAAACACCATTTTGCATCGTCTCATTCTCTTTAAAGTCACCTTAAGCACCTTCTAAACACCATTTTGCATCGCCTCATTCTCTTTAAAGTCACTTTAAGCACCTTCTAAACCTCATTTTGCATCGTCTCATTCTCTTTAAAGTCACTTTAAGCACCTTCTAAACCTCATTTTGCATCGTCTCATTCTCTTTAAAGTCACCTTAAGCACCTGCTAAACACCATTTTGCATCGTCTCATTCTCTTTAAAGTCACTTTAAGCACCTTCTAAACCTAATTTTGCATCGTCTCATTCTCTTTAAAGTCACTTTAAGCACCTTCTAAACACCATTTTGCATCGTCTCATTCTCTTTAAAGTCACTTTAAGCACCTTCTAAACACCATTTTGCATCGTCTCATTCTCTTTAAAGTCACTTTAAGCACCTTCTAAACACCATTTTGCATCGTCTCATTCTCTTTAAAGTCACTTTAAGCACCTTCTAAACCTCATTTTGCATCGTCTCATTCTCTTTAAAGTCACCTTAAGCACCTTCTAAACACCATTTTGCATCGTCTCATTCTCTTTAAAGTCACTTTAAGCACCTTCTAAACACCATTTTGCATCGTCTCATTCTCTTTAAAGTCACTTTAAGCACCTTCTAAACACCATTTTGCATCGTCTCATTCTCTTTAAAGTCACTTTAAGCACCTTCTAAACACCATTTTGCATCGTCTCATTCTCTTTAAAGTCACTTTAAGCACCTTCTAAACCTCATTTTGCATCGTCTCATTCTCTTTAAAGTCACTTTAAGCACCTTCTAAACACCATTTTGCATCGTCTCATTCTCTTTAAAGTCACTTTAAGCACCTTCTAAACACCATTTTGCATCGTCTCATTCTCTTTAAAGTCACCTTAAGCACCTTCTAAACACCATTTTGCATCGTCTCATTCTCTTTAAAGTCACTTTAAGCACCTTCTAAACCTCATTTTGCATCGTCTCATTCTCTTTAAAGTCACCTTAAGCACCTTCTAAACACCATTTTGCATCGTCTCATTCTCTTTAAAGTCACTTTAAGCACCTTCTAAACCTCATTTTGCATCGTCTCATTCTCTTTAAAGTCACTTTAAGCACCTTCTAAACCTCATTTTGCATCGTCTCATTCTCTTTAAAGTCACCTTAAGCACCTTCTAAACACCATTTTGCATCGTCTCATTCTCTTTAAAGTCACCTTAAGCACCTTCTAAACCTCATTTTGCATCGTCTCATCCTTATACTTAAAATAGTTTTGAGCGTTACTTAGCGTTTTTTTTTCGTTTGACGCGTTTTTTCGACCATGCGTTTTTCGACCGTCGCGCCCGCCACAGCTAAAACCAAACATGCGATGGAAACACTCTTTCTCTGAATCGTTTACAGCAAAACATCAAGAACATAATCACTACAGCATAACACAAAAACTCTGTGTCTTGAACGATAAAGTTTTCATCTTCACTTAGGCACAAGTTTTAATGTATTTTAGAAAAAACTTTTGTAAACAAAACCTCCACACGTACGAATGAACAAGTTGGAACTGCATTGACAGCTTGCTTTGATTTCCTTTGTAAAGGTAGGGTAATGTAAGCCAGTTTCATGAAAATGATATTTTTTCAAGACACTGACAGGGCCAAGGTATGTACATCGTTTCAAGGTAACCTAATTTTTAAATCAACATGTTTTGTTATCAAAATAGATAAAAAATGCTTTTGTTGCACCTTTAGTGCTTAAAAAAACTGTTTACTTTATTTTTGTTCATCGATCATATGGTGATTCTTTTATCATCGAAAAATAATAGATACGTCAGCTGTCCCAACCTTGGTTATTTGATGCAAATAACTATTTCAGGCAAGGCCCAAGGTATATATAATGTTTCAAGGTAACTTTATTATAAAATCAATAGGTTTTTTGATCAATGTGTTCTAAAAATGTCAGGATTTTTAGTGTTGCAAACTATAAACTGTAGAAGCATGGTTTTCATGGGCACTTTATGATAAAATCAGTAATTTGGTTATCCATTAGTGGGCCCAAGGTGTGTATAGAGTAGTAATGTATGTTTGTGAAAGTACGTTTTTTGTTTTCAAAAAGATAGGATGCGTTCCGTAAAAAAATGTTTATGCGAACAACAATCAGCAGAAACACGATCGCAATCGGTTTGTCTTTCTATTTGATGTAAATATAATGGGCAGCTGAAACAAATCTTGCGAAAACGCAAGGTGTACACAGCATATCAAAAAGAGGTAATGGAATATTATCATGGGTTTTCGAGAATGGGAATGCATGAGCTATAAAGGTTGTTAGATTCGAAGAGAGACATGCAATGCTGTGACTTAATTTTTCGTCATAATTTTGACATCTTGATGAAAAAGTCGTAACACCTTTGAGGGGGGCTGGAGACAAGGTGTATATATTGGAAAGTGAAGTCGTCCAAAGTAAAATGACATTTCATGACTTGACGTAACGCTGCTGTTGGTATTGTTGTTAGTTTTGAGGGAGTATTGGAGAACGTTTGAGCTTTTGAGAAATCAATAGCAAGCAATAAGGAGCAGAAAGACTGGGCGAGCGGGAATGAGAAAGAGAGAGATTGAGAGAGGGAGGGAAGGAGAGAGAGAGAGAGAGAGAGAGAGAGAGAGAGAGAGAGAGAGAGTGAGAGGGGAGGTGTGCGGGAGAGAGAAAGAGAAGTACGCATTAGGAATTTGGTAGCAACGTGGTCAGTTTATTGGAACGCGCATCTAAATGCATCCGTAAAACGAACAAGGCGGGATAAGGGAGATACATCCTTCCGAGAAACACAGAAGGTGGGGGATAGCATGCGGCACAGGGTTCTGGCCTTCGAGCTGACACTGCGCCTTGGACGAATTATCACATATCCACAAGGATCCTGCAAGATAGTTTGGAGAGACACGGATGTACACCGGACGTATTCATTTTTCTGTTAGCACAGGTTCCGAGTAGGTATACAATGTGGCAATCGCATCGCAACCATGATGATTATCATACGTAGCAGGAGTTAAAAACCCGACACTTTAAAAAGTAGAGTTGCAATGTGTTGCAACTCGGCTTGGCAATGAAGAACCTCCTGCTGCATTAACCGAAAGGTTTGGTCAAAGTGATTTCATGAAGAATCGGTGATAGATCAGTGTTTTTCCATTTATGTGGATATGGGCTTCAGTTAAAGCAACACTCCTGTGCGACAAAATCAGGCACTGGTCGTCCAGGAAGAGGACCAGAATGTTTCGCATCTAATTTTTGATTCCCCAATTAGATTTTATATTTAAATTTTAACCATCATTTGACACAAAAGACCTTCTACAGAAAGAACTAGAACTAGATGTAACGCGGACGACATGAAACCTTCCATGGGGCGAAAGGGGATCCAGGAGTTACCGACGGGCCAGGTACCTGGCCTCCAAAAAACTAGTTCTCTTTAAAGTCACCTTAAGCACCTTCTAAACACCATTTTGCATCGTCTCATTCTCTTTAAAGTCACTTTAAGCACCTTCTAAACCTCATTTTGCATCGTCTCATTCTCTTTAAAGTCACTTTAAGCACCTTCTAAACCTCATTTTGCATCGTCTCATTCTCTTTAAAGTCACCTTAAGCACCTTCTAAACACCATTTTGCATCGTCTCATTCTCTTTAAAGTCACTTTAAGCACCTTCTAAACCTCATTTTGCATCGTCTCATTCTCTTTAAAGTCACTTTAAGCACCTTCTAAACCTCATTTTGCATCGTCTCATTCTCTTTAAAGTCACCTTAAGCACCTTCTAAACACAATTTTGCATCGTCTCATTCTCTTTAAAGTCACCTTAAGCACCTTCTAAACACCATTTTGCATCGTCTCATTCTCTTTAAAGTCACTTTAAGCACCTTCTAAACCTCATTTTGCATCGTCTCATTCTCTTTAAAGTCACTTTAAGCACCTTCTAAACACCATTTTGCATCGTCTCATTCTCTTTAAAGTCACTTTAAGCACCTTCTAAACACCATTTTGCATCGTCTCATTCTCTTTAAAGTCACTTTAAGCACCTTCTAAACCTCATTTTGCATCGTCTCATTCTCTTTAAAGTCACTTTAAGCACCTTCTAAACACCATTTTGCATCGTCTCATTCTCTTTAAAGTCACTTTAAGCACCTTCTAAACCTCATTTTGCATCGTCTCATTCTCTTTAAAGTCACCTTAAGCACCTTCTAAACACCATTTTGCATCGTCTCATTCTCTTTAAAGTCACTTTAAGCACCTTCTAAACCTCATTTTGCATCGTCTCATTCTCTTTAAAGTCACCTTAAGCACCTTCTAAACCTCATTTTGCATCGTCTCATTCTCTTTAAAGTCACCTTAAGCACCTTCTAAACCTCATTTTGCATCGTCTCATTCTCTTTAAAGTCACCTTAAGCACCTTCTAAACACCATTTTGCATCGTCTCATTCTCTTTAAAGTCACTTTAAGCACCTTCTAAACCTCATTTTGCATCGTCTCATTCTCTTTAAAGTCACCTTAAGCACCTTCTAAACACCATTTTGCATCGTCTCATTCTCTTTAAAGTCACTTTAAGCACCTTCTAAACCTCATTTTGCATCGTCTCATTCTCTTTAAAGTCACTTTAAGCACCTTCTAAACCTCATTTTGCATCGTCTCATTCTCTTTAAAGTCACCTTAAGCACCTTCTAAACACCATTTTGCATCGTCTCATTCTCTTTAAAGTCACTTTAAGCACCTTCTAAACCTCATTTTGCATCGTCTCATTCTCTTTCAAGTCACCTTAAGCACCTTCTAAACACCATTTTGCATCGTCTCATTCTCTTTAAAGTCACTTTAAGCACCTTCTAAACCTCATTTTGCATCGTCTCATTCTCTTTAAAGTCACTTTAAGCACCTTCTAAACCTCATTTTGCATCGTCTCATTCTCTTTAAAGTCACCTTAAGCACCTTCTAAACACCATTTTGCATCGTCTCATTCTCTTTAAAGTCACCTTAAGCACCTTCTAAACCTCATTTTGCATCGTCTCATTCTCTTTAAAGTCACCTTAAGCACCTTCTAAACACCATTTTGCGTCGTCTCATTCTCTTTAAAGTCACTTTAAGCACCTTCTAAACCTCATTTTGCATCGTCTCATTCTCTTTAAAGTCACTTTAAGCACCTTCTAACCCTCATTTTGCATCGTCTCATTCTCTTTAAAGTCACCTTAAGCACCTTCTAAACACCATTTTGCATCGTCTCATTCTCTTTAAAGTCACTTTAAGCACCTTCTAAACCTCATTTTGCATCGTCTCATTCTCTTTAAAGTCACTTTAAGCACCTTCTAAACCTCATTTTGCATCGTCTCATTCTCTTTAAAGCCACCTTAAGCACCTTCTAAACACCATTTTGCATCGTCTCATTCTCTTTAAAGTCACCTTAAGCACCTTCTAAACACCATTTTGCATCGTCTCATTCTCTTTAAAGTCACTTTAAGCACCTTCTAAACCTCATTTTGCATCGTCTCATTCTCTTTAAAGTCACTTTAAGCACCTTCTAAACCTCATTTTGCATCGTCTCATTCTCTTTAAAGTCACTTTAAGCACCTTCTAAACACCATTTTGCATCGTCTCATTCTCTTTAAAGTCACTTTAAGCACCTTCTAAACCTCATTTTGCATCGTCTCATTCTCTTTAAAGTCACTTTAAGCACCTTCTAAACACCATTTTGCATCGTCTCATTCTCTTTAAAGTCACTTTAAGCACCTTCTAAACCTCATTTTGCATCGTCTCATTCTCTTTAAAGTCACTTTAAGCACCTTCTAAACCTCATTTTGCATCGTCTCATTCTCTTTAAAGTCACTTTAAGCACCTTCTAAACACCATTTTGCATCGTCTCATTCTCTTTAAAGTCACTTTAAGCACCTTCTAAACACCATTTTGCATCGTCTCATTCTCTTTAAAGTCACTTTAAGCACCTTCTAAACCTCATTTTGCATCGTCTCATTCTCTTTAAAGTCACCTTAAGCACCTTCTAAACACCATTTTGCATCGTCTCATTCTCTTTAAAGTCACCTTAAGCACCTTCTAAACCTCATTTTGCATCGTCTCATTCTCTTTAAAGTCACCTTAAGCACCTTCTAAACACCATTTTGCATCGTCTCATTCTCTTTAAAGTCACTTTAAGCACCTTCTAAACCTCATTTTGCATCGTCTCATTCTCTTTAAAGTCACTTTAAGCACCTTCTAAACCTCATTTTGCATCGTCTCATTCTCTTTAAAGTCACCTTAAGCACCTTCTAAACACCATTTTGCATCGTCTCATTCTCTTTAAAGTCACTTTAAGCACCTTCTAAACCTCATTTTGCATCGTCTCATTCTCTTTAAAGTCACTTTAAGCACCTTCTAAACCTCATTTTGCATCGTCTCATTCTCTTTAAAGTCACCTTAAGCACCTTCTAAACACCATTTTGCATCGTCTCATTCTCTTTAAAGTCACCTTAAGCACCTTCTAAACCTCATTTTGCATCGTCTCATTCTCTTTAAAGTCACCTTAAGCACCTTCTAAACACCATTTTGCATCGTCTCATTCTCTTTAAAGTCACTTTAAGCACCTTCTAAACCTCATTTTGCATCGTCTCATTCTCTTTAAAGTCACCTTAAGCACCTTCTAAACACCATTTTGCATCGTCTCATTCTCTTTAAAGTCACTTTAAGCACCTTCTAAACCTCATTTTGCATCGTCTCATTCTCTTTAAAGTCACCTTAAGCACCTTCTAAACACCATTTTGCATCGTCTCATTCTCTTTAAAGTCACTTTAAGCACCTTCTAAACACCATTTTGCATCGTCTCATTCTCTTTAAAGTCACTTTAAGCACCTTCTAAACCTCATTTTGCATCGTCTCATTCTCTTTAAAGTCACTTTAAGCACCTTCTAAACCTCATTTTGCATCGTCTCATTCTCTTTAAAGTCACCTTAAGCACCTTCTAAACACCATTTTGCATCGTCTCATTCTCTTTAAAGTCACTTTAAGCACCTTCTAAACCTCATTTTGCATCGTCTCATTCTCTTTAAAGTCACTTTAAGCACCTTCTAAACCTCATTTTGCATCGTCTCATTCTCTTTAAAGTCACCTTAAGCACCTTCTAAACACCATTTTGCATCGTCTCATTCTCTTTAAAGTCACTTTAAGCACCTTCTAAACCTCATTTTGCATCGTCCTCATTCTCTTTAAAGTCACCTTAAGCACCTTCTAAACACCATTTTGCATCGTCTCATTCTCTTTAAAGTCACTTTAAGCACCTTCTAAACACCATTTTGCATCGTCTCATTCTCTTTAAAGTCACCTTAAGCACCTTCTAAACACCATTTTGCATCGTCTCATTCTCTTTAAAGTCACCTTAAGCACCTTCTAAACCTCATTTTGCATCGTCTCATTCTCTTTAAAGTCACCTTAAGCACCTTCTAAACACCATTTTGCATCGTCTCATTCTCTTTAAAGTCACTTTAAGCACCTTCTAAACCTCATTTTGCATCGTCTCATTCTCTTTAAAGTCACCTTAAGCACCTTCTAAACACCATTTTGCATCGTCTCATTCTCTTTAAAGTCACTTTAAGCACCTTCTAAACCTCATTTTGCATCGTCTCATTCTCTTTAAAGTCACCTTAAGCACCTTCTAAACACCATTTTGCATCGTCTCATTCTCTTTAAAGTCACTTTAAGCACCTTCTAAACACCATTTTGCATCGTCTCATTCTCTTTAAAGTCACCTTAAGCACCTTCTAAACACCATTTTGCATCGTCTCATTCTCTTTAAAGTCACTTTAAGCACCTTCTAAACCTCATTTTGCATCGTCTCATTCTCTTTAAAGTCACTTTAAGCACCTTCTAAACCTCATTTTGCATCGTCTCATTCTCTTTAAAGTCACCTTAAGCACCTTCTAAACCTCATTTTGCATCGTCTCATTCTCTTTAAAGTCACCTTAAGCACCTTCTAAACCTCATTTTGCATCGTCTCATTCTCTTTAAAGTCACCTTAAGCACCTTCTAAACACCATTTTGCATCGTCTCATTCTCTTTAAAGTCACTTTAAGCACCTTCTAAACCTCATTTTGCATCGTCTCATTCTCTTTAAAGTCACCTTAAGCACCTTCTAAACACCATTTTGCATCGTCTCATTCTCTTTATAGTCTCTTTAAGCACCTTCTAAACCTCATTTTGCATCGTCTCATTCTCTTTAAAGTCACCTTAAGCACCTTCTAAACACCATTTTGCATCGTCTCATTCTCTTTAAAGTCACTTTAAGCACCTTCTAAACACCATTTTGCATCGTCTCATTCTCTTTAAAGTCACTTTAAGCACCTTCTAAACCTCATTTTGCATCGTCTCATTCTCTTTAAAGTCACTTTAAGCACCTTCTAAACCTCATTTTGCATCGTCTCATTCTCTTTAAAGTCACCTTAAGCACCTTCTAAACACCATTTTGCATCGTCTCATTCTCTTTAAAGTCACTTTAAGCACCTTCTAAACCTCATTTTGCATCGTCTCATTCTCTTTAAAGTCACCTTAAGCACCTTCTAAACCTCATTTTGCATCGTCTCATTCTCTTTAAAGTCACTTTAAGCACCTTCTAAACCTCATTTTGCATCGTCTCATTCTCTTTAAAGTCACTTTAAGCACCTTCTAAACACCATTTTGCATCGTCTCATTTTCTTTAAAGTCACCTTAAGCACCTTCTAAACCTCATTTTGCATCGTCTCATTCTCTTTAAAGTCACCTTAAGCACCTTCTAAACACCATTTTGCATCGTCTCATTCTCTTTAAAGTCACCTTAAGCACCTTCTAAACACCATTTTGCATCGTCTCATTCTCTT
>NW_026690008.1:0-23799 GCF_943734765.1 Anopheles ziemanni | reverse complement strand
TAAAGTCACCTTAAGCACCTTCTAAACCTCATTTTGCATCGTCTCATTCTCTTTAAAGTCACCTTAAGCACCTTCTAAACCTCATTTTGCATCGTCTCATTCTCTTTAAAGTCACCTTAAGCACCTTCTAAACCTCATTTTGCATCGTCTCATTCTCTTTAAAGTCACTTTAAGCACCTTCTAAACCTCATTTTGCATCGTCTCATTCTCTTTAAAGTCACCTTAAGCACCTTCTAAACCTCATTTTGCATCGTCTCATTCTCTTTAAAGTCACTTTAAGCACCTTCTAAACCTCATTTTGCATCGTCTCATTCTCTTTAAAGTCACTTTAAGCACCTTCTAAACCTCATTTTGCATCGTCTCATTCTCTTTAAAGTCACCTTAAGCACCTTCTAAACACCATTTTGCATCGTCTCATTCTCTTTAAAGTCACTTTAAGCACCTTCTAAACACCATTTTGCATCGTCTCATTCTCTTTAAAGTCACCTTAAGCACCTTCTAAACCTCATTTTGCATCGTCTCATTCTCTTTAAAGTCACCTTAAGCACCTTCTAAACACCATTTTGCATCGTCTCATTCTCTTTAAAGTCACTTTAAGCACCTTCTAAACCTCATTTTGCATCGTCTCATTCTCTTTAAAGTCACTTTAAGCACCTTCTAAACCTCATTTTGCATCGTCTCATTCTCTTTAAAGTCACTTTAAGCACCTTCTAAACCTCATTTTGCATCGTCTCATTCTCTTTAAAGTCACCTTAAGCACCTTCTAAACCTCATTTTGCATCGTCTCATTCTCTTTAAAGTCACTTTAAGCACCTTCTAAACCTCATTTTGCATCGTCTCATTCTCTTTAAAGTCACTTTAAGCACCTTCTAAACCTCATTTTGCATCGTCTCATTCTCTTTAAAGTCACTTTAAGCACCTTCTAAACCTCATTTTGCATCGTCTCATTCTCTTTAAAGTCACTTTAAGCACCTTCTAAACCTCATTTTGCATCGTCTCATTCTCTTTAAAGTCACTTTAAGCACCTTCTAAACACCATTTTGCATCGTCTCATTCTCTTTAAAGTCACTTTAAGCACCTTCTAAACCTCATTTTGCATCGTCTCATTCTCTTTAAAGTCACTTTAAGCACCTTCTAAACCTCATTTTGCATCGTCTCATTCTCTTTAAAGTCACTTTAAGCACCTTCTAAACCTCATTTTGCATCGTCTCATTCTCTTTAAAGTCACCTTAAGCACCTTCTAAACCTCATTTTGCATCGTCTCATTCTCTTTAAAGTCACTTTAAGCACCTTCTAAACCTCATTTTGCATCGTCTCATTCTCTTTAAAGTCACTTTAAGCACCTTCTAAACCTCATTTTGCATCGTCTCATTCTCTTTAAAGTCACTTTAAGCACCTTCTAAACCTCATTTTGCATCGTCTCATTCTCTTTAAAGTCACCTTAAGCACCTTCTAAACCTCATTTTGCATCGTCTCATTCTCTTTAAAGTCACCTTAAGCACCTTCTAAACCTCATTTTGCATCGTCTCATTCTCTTTAAAGTCACTTTAAGCACCTTCTAAACCTCATTTTGCATCATCTCATTCTCTTTAAAGTCACTTTAAGCACCTTCTAAACCTCATTTTGCATCGTCTCATTCTCTTTAAAGTCACTTTAAGCACCTTCTAAACCTAATTTTGCATCGTCTCATTCTCTTTAAAGTCACTTTAAGCACCTTCTAAACCTCATTTTGCATCGTCTCATTCTCTTTAAAGTCACTTTAAGCACCTTCTAAACCTCATTTTGCATCGTCTCATTCTCTTTAAAGTCACTTTAAGCACCTTCTAAACCTCATTTTGCATCGTCTCATTCTCTTTAAAGTCACTTTAAGCACCTTCTAAACCTCATTTTGCATCGTCTCATTCTCTTTAAAGTCACTTTAAGCACCTTCTAAACACCATTTTGCATCGTCTCATTCTCTTTAAAGTCACTTTAAGCACCTTCTAAACCTCATTTTGCATCGTCTCATTCTCTTTAAAGTCACTTTAAGCACCTTCTAAACCTCATTTTGCATCGTCTCATTCTCTTTAAAGTCACTTTAAGCACCTTCTAAACTTCATTTTGCATCGTCTCATTCTCTTTAAAGTCACCTTAAGCACCTTCTAAACACCATTTTGCATCGTCTCATTCTCTTTAAAGTCACTTTAAGCACCTTCTAAACCTCATTTTGCATCGTCTCATTCTCTTTAAAGTCACCTTAAGCACCTTCTAAACACCATTTTGCATCGTCTCATTCTCTTTAAAGTCACTTTAAGCACCTTCTAAACACCATTTTGCATCGTCTCATTCTCTTTAAAGTCACCTTAAGCACCTTCTAAACACCATTTTGCATCGTCTCATTCTCTTTAAAGTCACTTTAAGCACCTTCTAAACACCATTTTGCATCGTCTCATTCTCTTTAAAGTCACTTTAAGCACCTTCTAAACACCATTTTGCATCGTCTCATTCTCTTTAAAGTCACCTTAAGCACCTTCTAAACCTCATTTTGCATCGTCTCATTCTCTTTAAAGTCACCTTAAGCACCTTCTAAACCTCATTTTGCATCGTCTCATTCTCTTTAAAGTCACTTTAAGCACCTTCTAAACCTCATTTTGCATCGTCTCATTCTCTTTAAAGTCACCTTAAGCACCTTCTAAACACCATTTTGCATCGTCTCATTCTCTTTAAAGTCACTTTAAGCACCTTCTAAACCTCATTTTGCATCGTCTCATTCTCTTTAAAGTCACTTTAAGCACCTGCTAAACCTCATTTTGCATCGTCTCATTCTCTTTAATGTCACTTTAAGCACCTTCTAAACCTCATTTTGCATCGTCTCATTCTCTTTAAAGTCACTTTAAGCACCTTCTAAACCTCATTTTGCATCGTCTCATTCTCTTTAAAGTCACTTTAAGCACCTTCTAAACCTCATTTTGCATCGTCTCATTCTCTTTAAAGTCACTTTAAGCACCTTCTAAACACCATTTTGCATCGTCTCATTCTCTTTAAAGTCACTTTAAGCACCTTCTAAACACCATTTTGCATCGTCTCATTCTCTTTAAAGTCACCTTAAGCACCTTCTAAACACCATTTTGCATCGTCTCATTCTCTTTAAAGTCACCTTAAGCACCTTCTAAACCTCATTTTGCATCGTCTCATTCTCTTTAAAGTCACCTTAAGCACCTTCTAAACCTCATTTTGCATCGTCTCATTCTCTTTAAAGTCACTTTAAGCACCTTCTAAACCTCATTTTGCATCGTCTCATTCTCTTTAAAGTCACTTTAAGCACCTTCTAAACCTCATTTTGCATCGTCTCATTCTCTTTAAAGTCACCTTAAGCACCTTCTAAACCTCATTTTGCATCGTCTCATTCTCTTTAAAGTCACCTTAAGCACCTTCTAAACCTCATTTTGCATCGTCTCATTCTCTTTAAAGTCACCTTAAGCACCTTCTAAACCTCATTTTGCATCGTCTCATTCTCTTTAAAGTCACCTTAAGCACCTTCTAAACACCATTTTGCATCGTCTCATTCTCTTTAAAGTCACTTTAAGCACCTTCTAAACCTCATTTTGCATCGTCTCATTCTCTTTAAAGTCACTTTAAGCACCTTCTAAACCTCATTTTGCATCGTCTCATTCTCTTTAAAGTCACTTTAAGCACCTTCTAAACCTCATTTTGCATCGTCTCATTCTCTTTAAAGTCACTTTAAGCACCTTCTAAACCTCATTTTGCATCGTCTCATTCTCTTTAAAGTCACTTTAAGCACCTTCTAAACCTCATTTTGCATCGTCTCATTCTCTTTAAAGTCACTTTAAGCACCTTCTAAACCTCATTTTGCATCGTCTCATTCTCTTTAAAGTCACTTTAAGCACCTTCTAAACCTCATTTTGCATCGTCTCATTCTCTTTAAAGTCACTTTAAGCACCTTCTAAACCTCATTTTGCATCGTCTCATTCTCTTTAAAGTCACCTTAAGCACCTTCTAAACCTCATTTTGCATCGTCTCATTCTCTTTAAAGTCACCTTAAGCACCTTCTAAACCTCATTTTGCATCGTCTCATTCTCTTTAAAGTCACCTTAAGCACCTTCTAAACACCATTTTGCATCGTCTCATTCTCTTTAAAGTCACTTTAAGCACCTTCTAAACCTCATTTTGCATCGTCTCATTCTCTTTAAAGTCACTTTAAGCACCTTCTAAACCTAATTTTGCATCGTCTCATTCTCTTTAAAGTCACTTTAAGCACCTTCTAAACCTCATTTTGCATCGTCTCATTCTCTTTAAAGTCACTTTAAGCACCTTCTAAACCTCATTTTGCATCGTCTCATTCTCTTTAAAGTCACTTTAAGCACCTTCTAAACCTCATTTTGCATCGTCTCATTCTCTTTAAAGTCACTTTAAGCACCTTCTAAACCTCATTTTGCATCGTCTCATTCTCTTTAAAGTCACCTTAAGCACCTTCTAAACACCATTTTGCATCGTCTCATTCTCTTTAAAGTCACTTTAAGCACCTTCTAAACACCATTTTGCATCGTCTCATTCTCTTTAAAGTCACCTTAAGCACCTTCTAAACCTCATTTTGCATCGTCTCATTCTCTTTAAAGTCACCTTAAGCACCTTCTAAACACCATTTTGCATCGTCTCATTCTCTTTAAAGTCACTTTAAGCACCTTCTAAACCTCATTTTGCATCGTCTCATTCTCTTTAAAGTCACTTTAAGCACCTTCTAAACCTCATTTTGCATCGTCTCATTCTCTTTAAAGTCACTTTAAGCACCTTCTAAACCTCATTTTGCATCGTCTCATTCTCTTTAAAGTCACCTTAAGCACCTTCTAAACCTCATTTTGCATCGTCTCATTCTCTTTAAAGTCACTTTAAGCACCTTCTAAACCTCATTTTGCATCGTCTCATTCTCTTTAAAGTCACTTTAAGCACCTTCTAAACCTCATTTTGCATCGTCTCATTCTCTTTAAAGTCACTTTAAGCACCTTCTAAACCTCATTTTGCATCGTCTCATTCTCTTTAAAGTCACTTTAAGCACCTTCTAAACCTCATTTTGCATCGTCTCATTCTCTTTAAAGTCACTTTAAGCACCTTCTAAACACCATTTTGCATCGTCTCATTCTCTTTAAAGTCACTTTAAGCACCTTCTAAACCTCATTTTGCATCGTCTCATTCTCTTTAAAGTCACTTTAAGCACCTTCTAAACCTCATTTTGCATCGTCTCATTCTCTTTAAAGTCACTTTAAGCACCTTCTAAACCTCATTTTGCATCGTCTCATTCTCTTTAAAGTCACCTTAAGCACCTTCTAAACCTCATTTTGCATCGTCTCATTCTCTTTAAAGTCACTTTAAGCACCTTCTAAACCTCATTTTGCATCGTCTCATTCTCTTTAAAGTCACTTTAAGCACCTTCTAAACCTCATTTTGCATCGTCTCATTCTCTTTAAAGTCACTTTAAGCACCTTCTAAACCTCATTTTGCATCGTCTCATTCTCTTTAAAGTCACCTTAAGCACCTTCTAAACCTCATTTTGCATCGTCTCATTCTCTTTAAAGTCACCTTAAGCACCTTCTAAACCTCATTTTGCATCGTCTCATTCTCTTTAAAGTCACTTTAAGCACCTTCTAAACCTCATTTTGCATCATCTCATTCTCTTTAAAGTCACTTTAAGCACCTTCTAAACCTCATTTTGCATCGTCTCATTCTCTTTAAAGTCACTTTAAGCACCTTCTAAACCTAATTTTGCATCGTCTCATTCTCTTTAAAGTCACTTTAAGCACCTTCTAAACCTCATTTTGCATCGTCTCATTCTCTTTAAAGTCACTTTAAGCACCTTCTAAACCTCATTTTGCATCGTCTCATTCTCTTTAAAGTCACTTTAAGCACCTTCTAAACCTCATTTTGCATCGTCTCATTCTCTTTAAAGTCACTTTAAGCACCTTCTAAACCTCATTTTGCATCGTCTCATTCTCTTTAAAGTCACTTTAAGCACCTTCTAAACACCATTTTGCATCGTCTCATTCTCTTTAAAGTCACTTTAAGCACCTTCTAAACCTCATTTTGCATCGTCTCATTCTCTTTAAAGTCACTTTAAGCACCTTCTAAACCTCATTTTGCATCGTCTCATTCTCTTTAAAGTCACTTTAAGCACCTTCTAAACTTCATTTTGCATCGTCTCATTCTCTTTAAAGTCACCTTAAGCACCTTCTAAACACCATTTTGCATCGTCTCATTCTCTTTAAAGTCACTTTAAGCACCTTCTAAACCTCATTTTGCATCGTCTCATTCTCTTTAAAGTCACCTTAAGCACCTTCTAAACACCATTTTGCATCGTCTCATTCTCTTTAAAGTCACTTTAAGCACCTTCTAAACACCATTTTGCATCGTCTCATTCTCTTTAAAGTCACCTTAAGCACCTTCTAAACACCATTTTGCATCGTCTCATTCTCTTTAAAGTCACTTTAAGCACCTTCTAAACACCATTTTGCATCGTCTCATTCTCTTTAAAGTCACTTTAAGCACCTTCTAAACACCATTTTGCATCGTCTCATTCTCTTTAAAGTCACTTTAAGCACCTTCTAAACACCATTTTGCATCGTCTCATTCTCTTTAAAGTCACTTTAAGCACCTTCTAAACCTCATTTTGCATCGTCTCATTCTCTTTAAAGTCACTTTAAGCACCTTCTAAACCTCATTTTGCATCGTCTCATTCTCTTTAAAGTCACTTTAAGCACCTTCTAAACACCATTTTGCATCGTCTCATTCTCTTTAAAGTCACTTTAAGCACCTTCTAAACCTCATTTTGCATCGTCTCATTCTCTTTAAAGTCACTTTAAGCACCTTCTAAACACCATTTTGCATCGTCTCATTCTCTTTAAAGTCACTTTAAGCACCTTCTAAACCTCATTTTGCATCATCTCATTCTCTTTAAAGTCACTTTAAGCACCTTCTAAACCTCATTTTGCATCGTCTCATTCTCTTTAAAGTCACTTTAAGCACCTTCTAAACCTCATTTTGCATCGTCTCATTCTCTTTAAAGTCACTTTAAGCACCTTCTAAACACCATTTTGCATCGTCTCATTCTCTTTAAAGTCACTTTAAGCACCTTCTAAACCTCATTTTGCATCGTCTCATTCTCTTTAAAGTCACTTTAAGCACCTTCTAAACACCATTTTGCATCGTCTCATTCTCTTTAAAGTCACTTTAAGCACCTTCTAAACCTCATTTTGCATCGTCTCATTCTCTTTAAAGTCACTTTAAGCACCTTCTAAACCTCATTTTGCATCGTCTCATTCTCTTTAAAGTCACTTTAAGCACCTTCTAAACCTCATTTTGCATCATCTCATTCTCTTTAAAAGTCACTTTAAGCACCTTCTAAACCTCATTTTGCATCGTCTCATTCTCTTTAAAGTCACTTTAAGCACCTTCTAAACCTCATTTTGCATCGTCTCATTCTCTTTAAAGTCACCTTAAGCACCTTCTAAACCTCATTTTGCATCGTCTCATTCTCTTTAAAGTCACTTTAAGCACCTTCTAAACACCATTTTGCATCGTCTCATTCTCTTTAAAGTCACTTTAAGCACCTTCTAAACCTCATTTTGCATCGTCTCATTCTCTTTAAAGTCACTTTAAGCACCTTCTAAACACCATTTTGCATCGTCTCATTCTCTTTAAAGTCACTTTAAGCACCTTCTAAACCTCATTTTGCATCGTCTCATTCTCTTTAAAGTCACTTTAAGCACCTTCTAAACCTCATTTTGCATCGTCTCATTCTCTTTAAAGTCACTTTAAGCACCTTCTAAACCTCATTTTGCATCATCTCATTCTCTTTAAAGTCACTTTAAGCACCTTCTAAACCTCATTTTGCATCGTCTCATTCTCTTTAAAGTCACTTTAAGCACCTTCTAAACCTCATTTTGCATCGTCTCATTCTCTTTAAAGTCACTTTAAGCACCTTCTAAACACCATTTTGCATCGTCTCATTCTCTTTAAAGTCACTTTAAGCACCTTCTAAACCTCATTTTGCATCGTCTCATTCTCTTTAAAGTCACTTTAAGCACCTTCTAAACCTCATTTTGCATCGTCTCATTCTCTTTAAAGTCACTTTAAGCACCTTCTAAACCTCATTTTGCATCGTCTCATTCTCTTTAAAGTCACCTTAAGCACCTTCTAAACCTCATTTTGCATCGTCTCATTCTCTTTAAAGTCACTTTAAGCACCTTCTAAACCTCATTTTGCATCGTCTCATTCTCTTTAAAGTCACTTTAAGCACCTTCTAAACCTCATTTTGCATCGTCTCATTCTCTTTAAAGTCACTTTAAGCACCTTCTAAACCTCATTTTGCATCGTCTCATTCTCTTTAAAGTCACCTTAAGCACCTTCTAAACCTCATTTTGCATCGTCTCATTCTCTTTAAAGTCACCTTAAGCACCTTCTAAACCTCATTTTGCATCGTCTCATTCTCTTTAAAGTCACCTTAAGCACCTTCTAAACACCATTTTGCATCGTCTCATTCTCTTTAAAGTCACTTTAAGCACCTTCTAAACCTCATTTTGCATCGTCTCATTCTCTTTAAAGTCACTTTAAGCACCTTCTAAACCTAATTTTGCATCGTCTCATTCTCTTTAAAGTCACTTTAAGCACCTTCTAAACCTCATTTTGCATCGTCTCATTCTCTTTAAAGTCACTTTAAGCACCTTCTAAACCTCATTTTGCATCGTCTCATTCTCTTTAAAGTCACTTTAAGCACCTTCTAAACCTCATTTTGCATCGTCTCATTCTCTTTAAAGTCACTTTAAGCACCTTCTAAACCTCATTTTGCATCGTCTCATTCTCTTTAAAGTCACCTTAAGCACCTTCTAAACCTCATTTTGCATCGTCTCATTCTCTTTAAAGTCACTTTAAGCACCTTCTAAACACCATTTTGCATCGTCTCATTCTCTTTAAAGTCACCTTAAGCACCTTCTAAACCTCATTTTGCATCGTCTCATTCTCTTTAAAGTCACCTTAAGCACCTTCTAAACACCATTTTGCATCGTCTCATTCTCTTTAAAGTCACTTTAAGCACCTTCTAAACACCATTTTGCATCGTCTCATTCTCTTTAAAGTCACTTTAAGCACCTTCTAAACCTCATTTTGCATCGTCTCATTCTCTTTAAAGTCACTTTAAGCACCTTCTAAACCTCATTTTGCATCGTCTCATTCTCTTTAAAGTCACTTTAAGCACCTTCTAAACACCATTTTGCATCGTCTCATTCTCTTTAAAGTCACTTTAAGCACCTTCTAAACCTCATTTTGCATCGTCTCATTCTCTTTAAAGTCACTTTAAGCACCTTCTAAACACCATTTTGCATCGTCTCATTCTCTTTAAAGTCACTTTAAGCACCTTCTAAACCTCATTTTGCATCGTCTCATTCTCTTTAAAGTCACTTTAAGCACCTTCTAAACCTCATTTTGCATCGTCTCATTCTCTTTAAAGTCACTTTAAGCACCTTCTAAACCTCATTTTGCATCATCTCATTCTCTTTAAAGTCACTTTAAGCACCTTCTAAACCTCATTTTGCATCGTCTCATTCTCTTTAAAGTCACCTTAAGCACCTTCTAAACACCATTTTGCATCGTCTCATTCTCTTTAAAGTCACTTTAAGCACCTTCTAAACACCATTTTGCATCGTCTCATTCTCTTTAAAGTCACTTTAAGCACCTTCTAAACACCATTTTGCATCGTCTCATTCTCTTTAAAGTCACTTTAAGCACCTTCTAAACCTCATTTTGCATCGTCTCATTCTCTTTAAAGTCACTTTAAGCACCTTCTAAACACCATTTTGCATCGTCTCATTCTCTTTAAAGTCACTTTAAGTACCTTCTAAACCTCATTTTGCATCGTCTCATTCTCTTTAAAGTCACTTTAAGCACCTTCTAAACCTCATTTTGCATCGTCTCATTCTCTTTAAAGTCACCTTAAGCACCTTCTAAACACCATTTTGCATCGTCTCATTCTCTTTAAAGTCACTTTAAGCACCTTCTAAACCTCATTTTGCATCGTCTCATTCTCTTTAAAGTCACTTTAAGCACCTTCTAAACCTCATTTTGCATCGTCTCATTCTCTTTAAAGTCACTTTAAGCACCTTCTAAACCTCATTTTGCATCGTCTCATTCTCTTTAAAGTCACTTTAAGCACCTTCTAAACACCATTTTGCATCGTCTCATTCTCTTTAAAGTCACTTTAAGCACCTTCTAAACCTCATTTTGCATCGTCTCATTCTCTTTAAAGTCACTTTAAGCACCTTCTAAACACCATTTTGCATCGTCTCATTCTCTTTAAAGTCACTTTAAGCACCTTCTAAACCTCATTTTGCATCGTCTCATTCTCTTTAAAGTCACTTTAAGCACCTTCTAAACCTCATTTTGCATCATCTCATTCTCTTTAAAGTCACTTTAAGCACCTTCTAAACCTCATTTTGCATCGTCTCATTCTCTTTAAAGTCACTTTAAGCACCTTCTAAACCTCATTTTGCATCGTCTCATTCTCTTTAAAGTCACTTTAAGCACCTTCTAAACCTCATTTTGCATCGTCTCATTCTCTTTAAAGTCACTTTAAGCACCTTCTAAACCTCATTTTGCATCGTCTCATTCTCTTTAAAGTCACTTTAAGCACCTTCTAAACCTCATTTTGCATCGTCTCATTCTCTTTAAAGTCACTTTAAGCACCTTCTAAACCTCATTTTGCATCGTCTCATTCTCTTTAAAGTCACTTTAAGCACCTTCTAAACCTCATTTTGCATCGTCTCATTCTCTTTAAAGTCACCTTAAGCACCTTCTAAACCTCATTTTGCATCGTCTCATTCTCTTTAAAGTCACTTTAAGCACCTTCTAAACACCATTTTGCATCGTCTCATTCTCTTTAAAGTCACTTTAAGCACCTTCTAAACACCATTTTGCATCGTCTCATTCTCTTTAAAGTCACTTTAAGCACCTTCTAAACACCATTTTGCATCGTCTCATTCTCTTTAAAGTCACCTTAAGCACCTTCTAAACACCATTTTGCATCGTCTCATTCTCTTTAAAGTCACTTTAAGCACCTTCTAAACACCATTTTGCATCGTCTCATTCTCTTTAAAGTCACTTTAAGCACCTTCTAAACCTCATTTTGCATCGTCTCATTCTCTTTAAAGTCACTTTAAGCACCTTCTAAACCTCATTTTGCATCGTCTCATTCTCTTTAAAGTCACCTTAAGCACCTTCTAAACACCATTTTGCATCGTCTCATTCTCTTTAAAATCACTTTAAGCACCTTCTAAACCTCATTTTGCATCGTCTCATTCTCTTTAAAGTCACTTTAAGCACCTTCTAAACCTAATTTTGCATCGTCTCATTCTCTTTAAAGTCACTTTAAGCACCTTCTAAACCTCATTTTGCATCGTCTCATTCTCTTTAAAGTCACTTTAAGCACCTTCTAAACACCATTTTGCATCGTCTCATTCTCTTTAAAGTCACTTTAAGCACCTTCTAAACCTCATTTTGCATCATCTCATTCTCTTTAAAGTCACTTTAAGCACCTGCTAAACCTCATTTTGCATCGTCTCATTCTCTTTAAAGTCACCTTAAGCACCTTCTAAACACCATTTTGCATCGTCTCATTCTCTTTAAAGTCACTTTAAGCACCTTCTAAACCTCATTTTGCATCGTCTCATTCTCTTTAAAGTCACTTTAAGCACCTTCTAAACCTCATTTTGCATCGTCTCATTCTCTTTAAAGTCACTTTAAGCACCTTCTAAACCTCATTTTGCATCGTCTCATTCTCTTTAAAGTCACCTTAAGCACCTTCTAAACCTCATTTTGCATCGTCTCATTCTCTTTAAAGTCACTTTAAGCACCTTCTAAACCTCATTTTGCATCGTCTCATTCTCTTTAAAGTCACCTTAAGCACCTTCTAAACCTCATTTTGCATCGTCTCATTCTCTTTAAAGTCACTTTAAGCACCTTCTAAACCTCATTTTGCATCGTCTCATTCTCTTTAAAGTCACTTTAAGCACCTTCTAAACCTCATTTTGCATCGTCTCATTCTCTTTAAAGTCACTTTAAGCACCTTCTAAACCTCATTTTGCATCGTCTCATTCTCTTTAAAGTCACTTTAAGCACCTTCTAAACCTCATTTTGCATCGTCTCATTCTCTTTAAAGTCACTTTAAGCACCTTCTAAACCTCATTTTGCATCGTCTCATTCTCTTTAAAGTCACTTTAAGCACCTTCTAAACACCATTTTGCATCGTCTCATTCTCTTTAAAGTCACTTTAAGCACCTTCTAAACCCCATTTTGCATCGTCTCATTCTCTTTAAAGTCACTTTAAGCACCTTCTAAACCTCATTTTGCATCGTCTCATTCTCTTTAAAGTCACTTTAAGCACCTTCTAAACCTCATTTTGCATCGTCTCATTCTCTTTAAAGTCACTTTAAGCACCTTCTAAACCTCATTTTGCATCGTCTCATTCTCTTTAAAGTCACCTTAAGCACCTTCTAAACACCATTTTGCATCGTCTCATTCTCTTTAAAGTCACTTTAAGCACCTTCTAAACCTCATTTTGCATCGTCTCATTCTCTTTAAAGTCACTTTAAGCACCTTCTAAACCTCATTTTGCATCGTCTCATTCTCTTTAAAGTCACTTTAAGCACCTTCTAAACCTCATTTTGCATCGTCTCATTCTCTTTAAAGTCACCTTAAGCACCTTCTAAACACCATTTTGCATCGTCTCATTCTCTTTAAAGTCACTTTAAGCACCTTCTAAACCTCATTTTGCATCGTCTCATTCTCTTTAAAGTCACTTTAAGCACCTTCTAAACCTCATTTTGCATCGTCTCATTCTCTTTAAAGTCACTTTAAGCACCTTCTAAACCTCATTTTGCATCGTCTCATTCTCTTTAAAGTCACTTTAAGCACCTTCTAAACACCATTTTGCATCGTCTCATTCTCTTTAAAGTCACTTTAAGCACCTTCTAAACCCCATTTTGCATCGTCTCATTCTCTTTAAAGTCACTTTAAGCACCTTCTAAACCTCATTTTGCATCGTCTCATTCTCTTTAAAGTCACTTTAAGCACCTTCTAAACCTCATTTTGCATCGTCTCATTCTCTTTAAAGTCACTTTAAGCACCTTCTAAACCTCATTTTGCATCGTCTCATTCTCTTTAAAGTCACCTTAAGCACCTTCTAAACACCATTTTGCATCGTCTCATTCTCTTTAAAGTCACTTTAAGCACCTTCTAAACCTCATTTTGCATCGTCTCATTCTCTTTAAAGTCACTTTAAGCACCTTCTAAACCTCATTTTGCATCGTCTCATTCTCTTTAAAGTCACTTTAAGCACCTTCTAAACCTCATTTTGCATCGTCTCATTCTCTTTAAAGTCACTTTAAGCACCTTCTAAACCTCATTTTGCATCGTCTCATTCTCTTTAAAGTCACCTTAAGCACCTTCTAAACCTCATTTTGCATCGTCTCATTCTCTTTAAAGTCACTTTAAGCACCTTCTAAACCTCATTTTGCATCGTCTCATTCTCTTTAAAGTCACTTTAAGCACCTTCTAAACCTCATTTTGCATCGTCTCATTCTCTTTAAAGTCACTTTAAGCACCTTCTAAACCTCATTTTGCATCGTCTCATTCTCTTTAAAGTCACTTTAAGCACCTTCTAAACCTCATTTTGCATCGTCTCATTCTCTTTAAAGTCACTTTAAGCACCTTCTAAACCTCATTTTGCATCGTCTCATTCTCTTTAAAGTCACTTTAAGCACCTTCTAAACCTCATTTTGCATCGTCTCATTCTCTTTAAAGTCACTTTAAGCACCTTCTAAACCTCATTTTGCATCGTCTCATTCTCTTTAAAGTCACTTTAAGCACCTTCTAAACCTCATTTTGCATCGTCTCATTCTCTTTAAAGTCACTTTAAGCACCTTCTAAACCTCATTTTGCATCGTCTCATTCTCTTTAAAGTCACTTTAAGCACCTTCTAAACCTCATTTTGCATCGTCTCATTCTCTTTAAAGTCACCTTAAGCACCTTCTAAACCTCATTTTGCATCGTCTCATTCTCTTTAAAGTCACTTTAAGCACCTTCTAAACCTCATTTTGCATCGTCTCATTCTCTTTAAAGTCACCTTAAGCACCTTCTAAACACCATTTTGCATCGTCTCATTCTCTTTAAAGTCACTTTAAGCACCTTCTAAACCTCATTTTGCATCGTCTCATTCTCTTTAAAGTCACTTTAAGCACCTTCTAAACCTCATTTTGCATCGTCTCATTCTCTTTAAAGTCACTTTAAGCACCTTCTAAACCTCATTTTGCATCGTCTCATTCTCTTTAAAGTCACCTTAAGCACCTTCTAAACCTCATTTTGCATCGTCTCATTCTCTTTAAAGTCACTTTAAGCACCTTCTAAACCTCATTTTGCATCGTCTCATTCTCTTTAAAGTCACTTTAAGCACCTTCTAAACCTCATTTTGCATCGTCTCATTCTCTTTAAAGTCACTTTAAGCACCTTCTAAACCTCATTTTGCATCGTCTCATTCTCTTTAAAGTCACTTTAAGCACCTTCTAAACCTCATTTTGCATCGTCTCATTCTCTTTAAAGTCACTTTAAGCACCTTCTAAACCTCATTTTGCATCGTCTCATTCTCTTTAAAGTCACTTTAAGCACCTTCTAAACCTCATTTTGCATCGTCTCATTCTCTTTAAAGTCACTTTAAGCACCTTCTAAACACCATTTTGCATCGTCTCATTCTCTTTAAAGTCACTTTAAGCACCTTCTAAACCTCATTTTGCATCGTCTCATTCTCTTTAAAGTCACTTTAAGCACCTTCTAAACCTCATTTTGCATCGTCTCATTCTCTTTAAAGTCACTTAAGCACCTTCTAAACACCATTTTGCATCGTCTCATTCTCTTTAAAGTCACTTTAAGCACCTTCTAAACCTCATTTTGCATCGTCTCATTCTCTTTAAAGTCACTTTAAGCACCTTCTAAACCTCATTTTGCATCGTCTCATTCTCTTTAAAGTCACTTTAAGCACCTTCTAAACCTCATTTTGCATCGTCTCATTCTCTTTAAAGTCACTTTAAGCACCTTCTAAACCTCATTTTGCATCGTCTCATTCTCTTTAAAGTCACTTAAGCACCTTCTAAACCTCATTTTGCATCGTCTCATTCTCTTTAAAGTCACTTTAAGCACCTTCTAAACCTCATTTTGCATCGTCTCATTCTCTTTAAAGTCACTTTAAGCACCTTCTAAACCTCATTTTGCATCGTCTCATTCTCTTTAAAGTCACTTTAAGCACCTTCTAAACCTCATTTTGCATCGTCTCATTCTCTTTAAAGTCACTTTAAGCACCTTCTAAACCTCATTTTGCATCGTCTCATTCTCTTTAAAGTCACTTTAAGCACCTTCTAAACCTCATTTTGCATCGTCTCATTCTCTTTAAAAGTCACTTTTAAGCACCTTCTAAACCTCATTTTGCATCGTCTCATTCTCTTTAAAGTCACTTTAAGCACCTTCTAAACCTCATTTTGCATCGTCTCATTCTCTTTAAAGTCACTTTAAGCACCTTCTAAACCTCATTTTGCATCGTCTCATTCTCTTTAAAGTCACCTTAAGCACCTTCTAAAACCTCATTTTGCATCGTCTCATTCTCTTTAAAGTCACTTTAAGCACCTTCTAAACCTCATTTTGCATCGTCTCATTCTCTTTAAAGTCACTTTAAGCACCTTCTAAACCTCATTTTGCATCGTCTCATTCTCTTTAAAGTCACTTTAAGCACCTTCTAAACCTCATTTTGCATCGTCTCATTCTCTTTAAAGTCACTTTAAGCACCTTCTAAACCTCATTTTGCATCGTCTCATTCTCTTTAAAGTCACTTTAAGCACCTTCTAAACCTCATTTTGCATCGTCTCATTCTCTTTAAAGTCACTTTAAGCACCTTCTAAACCTCATTTTGCATCGTCTCATTCTCTTTAAAGTCACTTTAAGCACCTTCTAAACCTCATTTTGCATCGTCTCATTCTCTTTAAAGTCACTTTAAGCACCTTCTAAACCTCATTTTGCATCGTCTCATTCTCTTTAAAGTCACTTTAAGCACCTTCTAAACCTCATTTTGCATCGTCTCATTCTCTTTAAAGTCACTTTAAGCACCTTCTAAACCTCATTTTGCATCGTCTCATTCTCTTTAAAGTCACTTTAAGCACCTTCTAAACCTCATTTTGCATCGTCTCATTCTCTTTAAAGTCACTTTAAGCACCTTCTAAACCTCATTTTGCATCGTCTCATTCTCTTTAAAGTCACTTTAAGCACCTTCTAAACCTCATTTTGCATCGTCTCATTCTCTTTAAAGTCACTTTAAGCACCTTCTAAACCTCATTTTGCATCGTCTCATTCTCTTTAAAGTCACTTTAAGCACCTTCTAAACCTCATTTTGCATCGTCTCATTCTCTTTAAAGTCACTTTAAGCACCTTCTAAACCTCATTTTTGCATCGTCTCATTCCTTTAAAGTCACTTTAAGCACCTTCTAAACCTCCATTTTGCATCGTCTCATTCTCTTTAAAGTCACTTTAAGCACCTTCTAAACCTCATTTTTGCATCGTCTCATTCTCTTTAAAGTCACTTTAAGCACCTTCTAAACCTCATTTTGCATCGTCTCATTCTCTTTAAAGTCACTTTAAGCACCTTCTAAACCACATTTTGCATCGTCTCATTCTCTTAAAGTCACGCACCTTCTAAACCTCATTTTGCATCGTCTCATTCTCTTTAAAGTCACTTTAAGCACCTTCTAAACCTCATTTTGCATCGTCTCATTCTCTTTAAAGTCACTTTAAGCACCTTCTAAACCTAATTTTGCATCGTCTCATTCTCTTTAAAGTCACTTTAAGCACCTTCTAAACCTCATTTTGCATCGTCTCATTCTCTTTAAAGTCACTTTAAGCACCTTCTAAACACCATTTTGCATCGTCTCATTCTCTTTAAAGTCACTTTAAGCACCTTCTAAACCTCATTTTGCATCATCTCATTCTCTTTAAAGTCACTTTAAGCACCTGCTAAACCTCATTTTGCATCGTCTCATTCTCTTTAAAGTCACCTTAAGCACCTTCTAAACACCATTTTGCATCGTCTCATTCTCTTTAAAGTCACTTTAAGCACCTTCTAAACCTCATTTTGCATCGTCTCATTCTCTTTAAAGTCACTTTAAGCACCTTCTAAACCTCATTTTGCATCGTCTCATTCTCTTTAAAGTCACTTTAAGCACCTTCTAAACCTCATTTTGCATCGTCTCATTCTCTTTAAAGTCACTTTAAGCACCTTCTAAACCTCATTTTGCATCGTCTCATTCTCTTTAAAGTCACCTTAAGCACCTTCTAAACCTCATTTTGCATCGTCTCATTCTCTTTAAAGTCACTTTAAGCACCTTCTAAACCTCATTTTGCATCGTCTCATTCTCTTTAAAGTCACTTTAAGCACCTTCTAAACCTCATTTTGCATCGTCTCATTCTCTTTAAAGTCACTTTAAGCACCTTCTAAACCTCATTTTGCATCGTCTCATTCTCTTTAAAGTCACTTTAAGCACCTTCTAAACCTCATTTTGCATCGTCTCATTCTCTTTAAAGTCACTTTAAGCACCTTCTAAACCTCATTTTGCATCGTCTCATTCTCTTTAAAGTCACTTTAAGCACCTTCTAAACCTCATTTTGCATCGTCTCATTCTCTTTAAAGTCACTTTAAGCACCTTCTAAACCTCATTTTGCATCGTCTCATTCTCTTTAAAGTCACTTTAAGCACCTTCTAAACCTCATTTTGCATCGTCTCATTCTCTTTAAAGTCACTTTAAGCACCTTCTAAACACCATTTTGCATCGTCTCATTCTCTTTAAAGTCACTTTAAGCACCTTCTAAACCTCATTTTGCATCGTCTCATTCTCTTTAAAGTCACTTTAAGCACCTTCTAAACCTCATTTTGCATCGTCTCATTCTCTTTAAAGTCACTTTAACACCTCTAAACCTCATTTTGCATCGTCTCATTCTCTTTAAAGTCACCTTAAGCACCTTCTAAACACCATTTTGCATCGTCTCATTCTCTTTAAAGTCACTTTAAGCACCTTCTAAACCTCATTTTGCATCGTCTCATTCTCTTTAAAGTCACTTTAAGCACCTTCTAAACCTCATTTTGCATCGTCTCATTCTCTTTAAAGTCACCTTAAGCACCTTCTAAACACCATTTTGCATCGTCTCATTCTCTTTAAAGTCACTTTAAGCACCTTCTAAACCTCATTTTGCATCGTCTCATTCTCTTTAAAGTCACTTTAAGCACCTTCTAAACCTCATTTTGCATCGTCTCATTCTCTTTAAAGTCACTTTAAGCACCTTCTAAACCTCATTTTGCATCGTCTCATTCTCTTTAAAGTCACTTTAAGCACCTTCTAAACACCATTTTGCATCGTCTCATTCTCTTTAAAGTCACTTTAAGCACCTTCTAAACCCCATTTTGCATCGTCTCATTCTCTTTAAAGTCACTTTAAGCACCTTCTAAACCTCATTTTGCATCGTCTCATTCTCTTTAAAGTCACTTTAAGCACCTTCTAAACCTCATTTTGCATCGTCTCATTCTCTTTAAAGTCACTTTAAGCACCTTCTAAACCTCATTTTGCATCGTCTCATTCTCTTTAAAGTCACCTTAAGCACCTTCTAAACACCATTTTGCATCGTCTCATTCTCTTTAAAGTCACTTTAAGCACCTTCTAAACCTCATTTTGCATCGTCTCATTCTCTTTAAAGTCACTTTAAGCACCTTCTAAACCTCATTTTGCATCGTCTCATTCTCTTTAAAGTCACTTTAAGCACCTTCTAAACCTCATTTTGCATCGTCTCATTCTCTTTAAAGTCACTTTAAGCACCTTCTAAACCTCATTTTGCATCGTCTCATTCTCTTTAAAGTCACCTTAAGCACCTTCTAAACCTCATTTTGCATCGTCTCATTCTCTTTAAAGTCACTTTAAGCACCTTCTAAACCTCATTTTGCATCGTCTCATTCTCTTTAAAGTCACTTTAAGCACCTTCTAAACCTCATTTTGCATCGTCTCATTCTCTTTAAAGTCACTTTAAGCACCTTCTAAACCTCATTTTGCATCGTCTCATTCTCTTTAAAGTCACTTTAAGCACCTTCTAAACCTCATTTTGCATCGTCTCATTCTCTTTAAAGTCACTTTAAGCACCTTCTAAACCTCATTTTGCATCGTCTCATTCTCTTTAAAGTCACTTTAAGCACCTTCTAAACCTCATTTTGCATCGTCTCATTCTCTTTAAAGTCACTTTAAGCACCTTCTAAACCTCATTTTGCATCGTCTCATTCTCTTTAAAGTCACTTTAAGCACCTTCTAAACCTCATTTTGCATCGTCTCATTCTCTTTAAAGTCACTTTAAGCACCTTCTAAACACCATTTTGCATCGTCTCATTCTCTTTAAAGTCACTTTAAGCACCTTCTAAACCTCATTTTGCATCGTCTCATTCTCTTTAAAGTCACTTTAAGCACCTTCTAAACCTCATTTTGCATCGTCTCATTCTCTTTAAAGTCACTTTAAACACCTTCTAAACCTCATTTTGCATCGTCTCATTCTCTTTAAAGTCACCTTAAGCACCTTCTAAACACCATTTTGCATCGTCTCATTCTCTTTAAAGTCACTTTAAGCACCTTCTAAACCTCATTTTGCATCGTCTCATTCTCTTTAAAGTCACTTTAAGCACCTTCTAAACCTCATTTTGCATCGTCTCATTCTCTTTAAAGTCACCTTAAGCACCTTCTAAACACCATTTTGCATCGTCTCATTCTCTTTAAAGTCACTTTAAGCACCTTCTAAACCTCATTTTGCATCGTCTCATTCTCTTTAAAGTCACTTTAAGCACCTTCTAAACCTCATTTTGCATCGTCTCATTCTCTTTAAAGTCACTTTAAGCACCTTCTAAACCTCATTTTGCATCGTCTCATTCTCTTTAAAGTCACTTTAAGCACCTTCTAAACCCCATTTTGCATCGTCTCATTCTCTTTAAAGTCACTTTAAGCACCTTCTAAACCTCATTTTGCATCGTCTCATTCTCTTTAAAGTCACTTTAAGCACCTTCTAAACCTCATTTTGCATCGTCTCATTCTCTTTAAAGTCACTTTAAGCACCTTCTAAACCTCATTTTGCATCGTCTCATTCTCTTTAAAGTCACTTTAAGCACCTTCTAAACCTCATTTTGCATCGTCTCATTCTCTTTAAAGTCACTTTAAGCACCTTCTAAACCTCATTTTGCATCGTCTCATTCTCTTTAAAGTCACTTTAAGCACCTTCTAAACCTCATTTTGCATCGTCTCATTCTCTTTAAAGTCACTTTAAGCACCTTCTAAACCTCATTTTGCATCGTCTCATTCTCTTTAAAGTCACTTTAAGCACCTTCTAAACACCATTTTGCATCGTCTCATTCTCTTTAAAGTCACCTTAAGCACCTTCTAAACACCATTTTGCATCGTCTCATTCTCTTTAAAGTCACTTTAAGCACCTTCTAAACCTCATTTTGCATCGTCTCATTCTCTTTAAAGTCACTTTAAGCACCTTCTAAACCTCATTTTGCATCGTCTCATTCTCTTTAAAGTCACTTTAAACACCTTCTAAACCTCATTTTGCATCGTCTCATTCTCTTTAAAGTCACCTTAAGCACCTTCTAAACACCATTTTGCATCGTCTCATTCTCTTTAAAGTCACTTTAAGCACCTTCTAAACCTCATTTTGCATCGTCTCATTCTCTTTAAAGTCACTTTAAGCACCTTCTAAACCTCATTTTGCATCGTCTCATTCTCTTTAAAGTCACTTTAAGCACCTTCTAAACCTCATTTTGCATCGTCTCATTCTCTTTAAAGTCACTTTAAGCACCTTCTAAACCTCATTTTGCATCGTCTCATTCTCTTTAAAGTCACTTTAAGCACCTTCTAAACCTCATTTTGCATCGTCTCATTCTCTTTAAAGTCACTTTAAGCACCTTCTAAACCTCATTTTGCATCGTCTCATTCTCTTTAAAGTCACTTTAAGCACCTTCTAAACCTCATTTTGCATCGTCTCATTCTCTTTAAAGTCACTTTAAGCACCTTCTAAACCTCATTTTGCATCGTCTCATTCTCTTTAAAGTCACTTTAAGCACCTTCTAAACCTCATTTTGCATCGTCTCATTCTCTTTAAAGTCACTTTAAGCACCTTCTAAACCTCATTTTGCATCGTCTCATTCTCTTTAAAGTCACTTTAAGCACCTTCTAAACCTCATTTTGCATCGTCTCATTCTCTTTAAAGTCACTTTAAGCACCTTCTAAACCTCATTTTGCATCGTCTCATTCTCTTTAAAGTCACTTTAAGCACCTTCTAAACCTCATTTTGCATCGTCTCATTCTCTTTAAAGTCACTTTAAGCACCTTCTAAACCTCATTTTGCATCGTCTCATTCTCTTTAAAGTCACTTTAAGCACCTTCTAAACCTCATTTTGCATCGTCTCATTCTCTTTAAAGTCACTTTAAGCACCTTCTAAACACCATTTTGCATCGTCTCATTCTCTTTAAAGTCACTTTAAGCACCTTCTAAACCCCATTTTGCATCGTCTCATTCTCTTTAAAGTCACTTTAAGCACCTTCTAAACCTCATTTTGCATCGTCTCATTCTCTTTAAAGTCACTTTAAGCACCTTCTAAACCTCATTTTGCATCGTCTCATTCTCTTTAAAGTCACTTTAAGCACCTTCTAAACCTCATTTTGCATCGTCTCATTCTCTTTAAAGTCACCTTAAGCACCTTCTAAACACCATTTTGCATCGTCTCATTCTCTTTAAAGTCACTTTAAGCACCTTCTAAACCTCATTTTGCATCGTCTCATTCTCTTTAAAGTCACTTTAAGCACCTTCTAAACCTCATTTTGCATCGTCTCATTCTCTTTAAAGTCACTTTAAGCACCTTCTAAACACCATTTTGCATCGTCTCATTCTCTTTAAAGTCACTTTAAGCACCTTCTAAACCTCATTTTGCATCGTCTCATTCTCTTTAAAGTCACTTTAAGCACCTTCTAAACCTCATTTTGCATCGTCTCATTCTCTTTAAAGTCACTTTAAGCACCTTCTAAACCTCATTTTGCATCGTCTCATTCTCTTTAAAGTCACTTTAAGCACCTTCTAAACCTCATTTTGCATCGTCTCATTCTCTTTAAAGTCACTTTAAGCACCTTCTAAACCTCATTTTGCATCGTCTCATTCTCTTTAAAGTCACTTTAAGCACCTTCTAAACCTCATTTTGCATCGTCTCATTCTCTTTAAAGTCACTTTAAGCACCTTCTAAACCTCATTTTGCATCGTCTCATTCTCTTTAAAGTCACTTTAAGCACCTTCTAAACACCATTTTGCATCGTCTCATTCTCTTTAAAGTCACTTTAAGCACCTTCTAAACCTCATTTTGCATCGTCTCATTCTCTTTAAAGTCACTTTAAGCACCTTCTAAACCTCATTTTGCATCGTCTCATTCTCTTTAAAGTCACTTTAAACACCTTCTAAACCTCATTTTGCATCGTCTCATTCTCTTTAAAGTCACCTTAAGCACCTTCTAAACACCATTTTGCATCGTCTCATTCTCTTTAAAGTCACTTTAAGCACCTTCTAAACCTCATTTTGCATCGTCTCATTCTCTTTAAAGTCACTTTAAGCACCTTCTAAACCTCATTTTGCATCGTCTCATTCTCTTTAAAGTCACCTTAAGCACCTTCTAAACACCATTTTGCATCGTCTCATTCTCTTTAAAGTCACTTTAAGCACCTTCTAAACCTCATTTTGCATCGTCTCATTCTCTTTAAAGTCACTTTAAGCACCTTCTAAACCTCATTTTGCATCGTCTCATTCTCTTTAAAGTCACTTTAAGCACCTTCTAAACCTCATTTTGCATCGTCTCATTCTCTTTAAAGTCACTTTAAGCACCTTCTAAACCCCATTTTTTGCATCGTCTCATTCTCTTTAAAGTCACTTTAAGCACCTTCTAAACCTCATTTTGCATCGTCTCATTCTCTTTAAAGTCACTTTAAGCACCTTCTAAACCTCATTTTGCATCGTCTCATTCTCTTTAAAGTCACTTTAAGCACCTTCTAAACCTCATTTTGCATCGTCTCATTCTCTTTAAAGTCACTTTAAGCACCTTCTAAACCTCATTTTGCATCGTCTCATTCTCTTTAAAGTCACTTTAAGCACCTTCTAAACCTCATTTTGCATCGTCTCATTCTCTTTAAAGTCACTTTAAGCACCTTCTAAACCTCATTTTGCATCGTCTCATTCTCTTTAAAGTCACTTTAAGCACCTTCTAAACACCATTTTGCATCGTCTCATTCTCTTTAAAGTCACTTTAAGCACCTTCTAAACCCCATTTTGCATCGTCTCATTCTCTTTAAAGTCACTTTAAGCACCTTCTAAACCTCATTTTGCATCGTCTCATTCTCTTTAAAGTCACTTTAAGCACCTTCTAAACCCCATTTTGCATCGTCTCATTCTCTTTAAAGTCACTTTAAGCACCTTCTAAACCTCATTTTGCATCGTCTCATTCTCTTTAAAGTCACCTTAAGCACCTTCTAAACACCATTTTGCATCGTCTCATTCTCTTTAAAGTCACTTTAAGCACCTTCTAAACCTCATTTTGCATCGTCTCATTCTCTTTAAAGTCACTTTAAGCACCTTCTAAACCTCATTTTGCATCGTCTCATTCTCTTTAAA